>NW_009606999.1:0-54235 GCF_000690535.1 Cariama cristata | reverse complement strand
GGGAAAGAGAGTGAAAAAGTGGAAAAATAATCATGAAAGAAATCATGCGAGCTATATAACTGCATTTACTGCAGGGTCAAGTTTCAAAATTATTAACAGTGCCTCCTGATATGTGAACCCATGACATCCAGAGAATAATATAATCATAGAAGCTTATCAAGTTGGTCAAGCACGACTTCCCCTTGGTGAATTCATGCTGACTACTCCTGTTTGCCTTCTTGTCTTCCATGTGCCTGCAAATGGTTTCCAGGATCAGCTGTTCCATGATCTTCCCAGGGATTGAGGTGAGGCTGACAGGCTCATAGTTCTCTGTGTCTTCCTTCTTGCTCTTTTTCAAGATGGGAGTGACATTTGATTTCTTCCAGTCCTGAGGCACCTATCCCAGTCACCGTGATTGTTCAAAAGTTATTAAGAGTGGCAACAAATTGACCTCAGCCAGCTCCTTCAGTACTCATAAATTACCTTTGTTGGTGCTTTTCCACAAAGGAGATGCAAACCACCTTACCTCACAGTAACTTGTTCATGCAGCCTGTCAGGCATCCATCTTCTACACTTTTGAAAATTATAAAAATCACACCACATCCTTAGTTAACCTAACAACATATAGTGATGTTGTAACAGGAGCTATAAATGTTCTGAAACTGCATAAACTAATTCACTCTGACTTAGGAGCTCATTGAAAAGCTTGAGATTCTTGATCAATATTTGCTGGTGGGTTTTGGGAAAGATGACATTTGCTTAGCAACAGTAGAGACTTTATACTGTATACTTTACCTATTGAAAGTACTTGTAACTGTACAATGGTGTTTGCCCTTACAATAGTTTCAATATAATGTTGACCATAGAAAATGAGAAAAGCAAGTACAGAAGACAGTCATAGCCATAATTCCAGTGCATCACACTCACAATATGAGAGTGAAAACAGAGAGATATTTCTGTAGCACCCTTATTTAACTTCTTAGTCTGTCCCTTGTGTTTATACTGTTTCATTTCTTTTGTAGTCTGAAGATTTATGAATTTTATTTAAAAATACAGAAGAACACAGGTTTCAAAAATCAAATTTCTGGGATATATGGTCTTTATAATGCATACTTTGTTGTAAGTGTACTTTGTTTGTAACTTCCGTTATGATTAATAAGAATTACAGGACAGAGGGTAAAATATATAAACCCTTTTCTGTATAAAATGTCTGATATATACAAATGTAATTTTAAATTTTGCACCTAGCTTTGAAATGCTTCTCAAATATCCAGTTATTAAAGCCTGCTGTACTTAATTGTGAATGAGAATAAAAATGGAGATTTTAACCCAGTTATTCATCTTTTCTTTACCAAAGCTTATGGACCAGAAATTTAATAATCTTAGTGCTGCTTAGAGTTTTCGTAGGTAAAGCAATCTTCCTTCAAGCAGCAATATTCGTGAAGGAAAATTGCTTTACCTATGAAAACTTCTTACACAACCATATTCCTCTTTGAACACTTTGGAGAAAAGACAGATATTCACTCAAGATAGGAGAGTACTCAGCTAACTTCCCTGTCTTTGGGATATTTCAAAGCTACTGGTCTTCATCCTAGGAGTCAGTCCTCATCAAGCACAATTATAACTTCTTTTGAACTTCAAAGGCATTTCATAGAACAGCCCAGGTTGGAAAGGACCTCACGAGATGATCTGGTCCAACCTTTTGTGGGAAAGGGAGCCTAGATGAGATTATCTAGCACCTCGTCCAGTCATGTCTTGAAAACCTCCAGTGATGGGGACTCCGCCACATCCCTGGGGAAGTTTGTTCCAGTGATTGATATTTCTCTCTGTAAAAAAGTTTCTTTCTTATTTCAAGATGAAACCTCTCCTGGTGCAACTTGTACCTGTTGCCCCTTGTCCTCTCCATGTGACTTTTTGTGAAGAGAGACTGTCTGTCCTCTTTGTGGCTGTTCTGTAAGTGCTGGAAAACTGTGATGAGATCCTCCCTGAGTTTTCTCTTGTCCAGGGTAAAATGACCTAACTCCTTCAGTCTTTCCTCATAGAACAGGTTCTGTGCCCTTTGACCATCTTCATGACCCTCCTTTGGACCCTTTCCAGTCTGTCCGTGTCTTTTTTGAATTGCGGGGACTAGAACTGGACAGAGTACTCTGGGTGCAGGCTGATATTCCCATCTCCTTTTGTTCAAATAGTTTATTTTCACAAAGAATTAAATATTAACTCTTCAGCCAATTGGTTAGGTCTCCCATTTGAAAGGCAGAGATAGGAAACAGCTGCTCCTGTTCCCTAGTGAAAGTTCCAATAAGTAGACCGTGTTCTTACTTATCAGAGGGATAAAGGAATACTTTTATTTTTCCTCTTTTTGATGCAACAACATTAAGAGAAGTTAAAAGCCTTCTTTCCTTTCTCTACCCACTCTTTGATGAACAAGATAACACTTTCACAGGAGTGGGCTATGTGGGTAGGAGTGCCTTAAGCAGATGGAGACACTGAACTAGAATGTCCTCCTGCTTGTACAAAGTGCAAAGCAGAACGGGTGGAGGTAGCAATCTTTTAACAGAAAAGAGAAACCTTTTGATCCTTTGACAGAAATCTTCAGGAAAAAGGTGAGAACAATACATCTCAAGCACAGATCAAGGCCATTTTCCAGGTAAACTGGGCACATCCATTTCTACCCTGTTCTGTCCTTCAGCTGATCCATGTGCATCCATGACTCTCATTTTGGAGTGATTAATTTACCCATAGCATTACAGTGGGGTGCAGGATGTTCGTTTTACTCTCTGAGCTGTAAACCTTAAAACGTTGGAAAATACACTGCAACTACTAAATCCTCTCATCAATGTAGTCTCAGGAAACAAAAAACCAGTTGTCAGAATGCTTGTATTCCGTTGCAAATCCAGCAGTGTGCTATGCCTGCACTAAGATTGGGTTAAGAAATTGAATTGAGGTGCCCATTATCCAAAACTACAGCCAAAATATTTTCCCGCATAATTTAGTTTGTTCTTCTGCCTTGTCAAACCTTATTTTGAAAACTTAGAATGATAAAAATCAGTATTTGAATGCACCGTAGTAACTTTCAAAGAGCTCAGTGGACAGTATGACAGCTTTCTACAACAAGCTACACCTTAGTATATGTTTTATAGAATCATAGAATCATAAAATCATTTAGGTTGGAAAGGAACTTTAAGATGATCAAGTCCAACCATAAACCTAGAATGGCCAAGACCACTACTAAACCATGTCCCTAAGCACCACATCTACACGTCTTTCAAATGCCTCCATGGATGGGGACTCCACCACTTCCCTGGGCAGCCTGTTCCAATGCCTGATAACCCTTTTGGTGAAGAAATTCTTCCTAATATCCCATCTAAACCTCCCGTGGTGCAACTTGAGGCCATTTCCTTTTGTGCTATTGCTTGTTACCTGGGAGAAGAGACTGATCCCCACCTCACTACAACCTCCTTTCAGGTAGTTGTAGAGAGCGATAAGGTCTCCCCTCAATCTCTTCTTCTCCAGGCTAAACAACCCCAGTTCCTTCAGCCGCTCCCCATCAGACTTGTGCTCCAGGCCCTTCACCAGCATCGTTGCCCTTCTTTGGACACTCTCCAGCAGCTCAATGTCTTGCTTGTAGTGAGGGGCCCAAAACTGAACACAGTACACAAGGTGTGGCCTCACTGGTGCCGAGTACAGGGAGACGATCACTTCCCCGGCTGGCCACACTATTTGTGATACAAGCCAGGATGCCATTGGCCTTCTTGGCCACCTGGGCACACTGCTGGGTCATGTTCAGTTGGCTGTCAACCAATACCCCCAAGTCTTTCTCTGCCAGGCAGATTTCCAACCACTCTTCCCCAAGCCCACAGCATTGCATGGGGTTGTTGAGACTCAAGTGCAGGACCCAGCACTTGGTCTTGTTGAATTTCCTACAATTGGATTCAGCCCATCGATCCAGCCTGTCCAGATCCCTCTGTACAGCCTTCCTTCCCTCAAACAGATCAACACTCCCATCCAACTTGGTATCATCTGCACACTGACTGAGAGAGCACTTGATCCCAGCTCACTGATAAAGATATTAAACAGAACTTGCCCCAATACTGAACCCTGGCGAGCACCACTTGCAATTGGCCGCCAACTGGATTTAACTCCATTCACCACCACTCTTTGGGCCTGACCATCCAGCCATTTTTTTACCCAGTGAAGAGTACTCCCATCCAAGCCATGAGCAGCGAGTTTCTCCAGGAGAATACTGTGGGAAATGGTATCAAAGGCTTTACTAAAGTCTAAGAAGATGATATCCATAGCCTTTCCCTCACCCACTAAGTGAGTGAAGAGAACTTGAAGAACTTGAAGACAAAGAAAACCAAACTCTTCTTAGGAGGAATATATTTACAACATTATTTTTTGAACATCAAGATTAGTTCTGGTAGTTAATAGTTTCTTATAGCATCCCAGAGAAAATTTGGTTCACTCATCCTTGATACACACCTATACACAAAGTACCCTTATAAAATGTGCCTTTTATCTTATCTAGAATCAAGACACCGTTATTACAGATAGTTACACTGAGGTTATTTTGAGGAATGAATAAGTTTATGATCATTCACCAAGCACTTTTCAAACTGTAATTCCACCAGCTCCAGATTAACTTCACTCATGGATTTTTTTTACACTGATGTTTTTTCCTAGCTACCTCTAGCTACAATTAGTCATTGAAAATTGTCTCTATGCCTGGAAAATATTTTATACTCCAGCCATAGTTCTTTGTCCTTGCTAGAGAAAATCCTTCAACTGATGAAAACTCAGTAATCTAATGATCAGAAACCCATTCAAGGGCATCCATGACCACTCTTCCTCTTAAAAAAACCCTATAATTGAGGCACAACAGCCAAATTTTTTTAAATTTTTTTTTTTTAATGCAGAAAAGCATCTTCAAAAGTAAGGAATAACTAACAAGTATGAAAATTGTGTGTTAATGCAATTTTACTAGCAGTTCAGATGTCATAAATAGAACGCAATAATTTATTTTAGTATTTCCAGCTCATATGCAGTTGTAAAACTAGCAAGTTACAAAGCACGATAAACTCAAAGATAGCAATCTGAAAAACTTTTACAGTTACATTACTGCTCATTTCCAGCAGCTGGTCCAATCAATCTGTTAATGTTTGGTCTTACAAATTTAAGAGAAAATGCTGAGTCAGTTTTACATAATTTCAAAGGATAAGAGAATTTATTTTGCTAATGTGAAGGCATAAAATGACTAAATGTGAAAGCCAGAAAAACAAAATTGTTCAAATTATCTTCTCAACTTTGATTTTTTATATTTTCTGGTGACTTAGAAGTTATCTAGTACAGGCTGGACTTTGTCAATAGTAAAATTCTCATTGAACTTCAGAGGCCACAGTAGACCCATATTTTGTTTCTCTTTCCTGAAGAGCTTTGTAGAAAGGCCATAGCACAGAAAATAGTGGCAAAGTTGATGACGAAGAAGTTGCACAAGGTGATATACACTGTACAATGGGACAGTCAAGAAAAAAATCACATCATCCAGTGCTTTATTCACAGATATCTGTATGTATTTTTTTTCCTGATGTTCATTCTTTACATTCATTTACTAGAAATTTTACTTTACTCATATTATTCCATTAATACTTTATTTAAAAAAACCCCTGACTATTTAGCAAGTAAAAGAAAGTAATCTTTTCTTTTAGGCATGAATAAATATCAACAAGAAGGTTCAAATGTCCACCTTATTAAAATTCAGAACTACAGTTTTACTTGGAAATCAAAAAAACAAGGAGAATGGAATCATAAGCTTTCAAGATCTTCTTCTTCTTGTATTTTATGGGTAGCCTTTATTGTAATGGTTTACAGTACAGTTTACAAGAGGTTTTATGGATCAGATTTAGCACTCAGATAGGCAAAGGCTGGTAAAATCAGTGTTGAAAAATGTGGTTACTTTTGCCTTGAAACTGCGCATCTGTTCACATCACTAAACAGCCATTTCTAAAATAAGAAAAAAAAAATTCAAAAGATCAGAGAAGATAGAGCTCAGTTTTCTTCCTGAATTTGTGAACTGAACCCTAATTTTACAAATTTAGTAGAAAACGCAGGTAAGCTGGTGTGGCTACATGACACAGCACTGTGGAGCAGCAATTCCAGTCCCAGGGGCAATATGGCTGCTGTAACTGAGAAGCACAGCGTAGTGCTATGCCAAGCTGCATTATTTCTGGTTCTTGACCCAGCTCAGTAAGAGCTAGTTCAGCTGTGTTCACTCAGTCTGTTCAAGCCTAGGTTCTCTGATGGACAGTTCTTAGAAGTTAAGGTAATTAACTGGGGACATGGTTTGTGCCAGTGCAAGCGTATCAGAAGTCATCAAATATTACTTTTGAGCAAATCAGTTTGTGCCACTTCATCCTCTCAGTTTGAGAGTCACAGAGGAAGTATGTCCTTTAAAGCAAAGCTGGAGAAGAGACAAGAAATACAGGGAGAATGGAATCAGTTACCCAGAGTGATTTATTATTATCCAGGATCAGTATGATATGCTTTCCTAGTGCTAATAGCCCAACATCTACCATTACAGGAATCAATCCAAACAGCCTTGCAAGAGGAACCCAGAGGCATTTCTCCATATAGAGACTGTAAGAAATGAGGGAGGCATCTGAGTGACAACCCTAGACAGCCAGCTTCTAGCCAAAGTGCCTTCTCAAGACTCAAACATCCCATGCACTTGAAATGTTTCAGTTTAAGGACTTTAAAGCTTTGTTGCCATATCAGTTATTGTTGTTTATACCAGCAAGGACAAAAGAAAACAAAACTTATCACACGAATTCAGCTGAGTTAGACATTTAACATGGAAGTTTAAGGGCAGATGTTTGTTTGGCAAAACCTGGACAAGAGTCACCTTGATGTATCTTTAGCTGCATTTCACATACCAGTTTGCTGAATGCTTTAATTGCATGAATGTTTGAAAAGGTGGCGGCGATAGCCTATTTGCTTTTGTGTTTTGGGGAGTAAGTCTGCTATGCTGAAAGGATAAATGTAGCGACAGTAGAGATATGCAAAGATTACAACAGGAGTGATACAGAATGGTTAAATAATGAAGCTCTGGGTAAAAACAAAGACAAAGCTAGGAAGAATACTGAGAAGGAACAGCAAACACACAAAAGCAGCTAAAACTATCCTGATTAATCTGAAAGAAGTACAAGCATAGTGGCACTTGTGTTTACAGGAGGAACTATGGAGCAGAGGCTAAATTGGTTGACCAGAACAAGCTCACATAGCCCAGGTCAGAGCTGCTCACCTTCAGCACCAGACTGGGGGGAAAAATGTAGTTCAATTTCATATCTGCAACTGCAAGGTCTATTTGTAAGACTTCATATGCCTCCTCTTGTGTTTCCCCACTGCTGTTGTGCTTCATTCAAACAGTCAGAGTTTACACAGAGTGGGTAAAAATCCTACTGCAGAAAACATCATTATTATGTACCAATGGACTCCAGAAATCCATGTACCAATCTACTTAAAGCATTGTTAAATTCAGCTTTTAGAAAAACCTTCAGTACTTCCTACCCTATGCCAGTTTTGCAAAAGTAGCTATGTTAGAGTTGATTATTCTTGATAATCTGCTATTTCTTCTTTTCTTGACAAGCATACAAATGCAGTTAATTCACTATTCTACATAAGAAAAATAACAAGTTTTAAAAACCAAAAGATTCTGTTTTTCAAGTTTAGTTTTCAGTGGCAAAACACAGGCTTTTCTGACAATAAGTATGGCTTACTGGTAAACTTATTAGTACACATGGCATTTTTTACATTGAGTTTGATAAGTTGGCACAGAGTTGCACAGAATTTATGAGATATTTCATCTGTACCAAGACTTTTTTTTTGGTGAAGATGTATATTGAATTGTCAGACACATCCCAGTAGCTAATAAGGTACAAAGACACCTTCACTTCCATTGACTTCGCTGACATCAACAAGGACGAATACACTTCTTTCTGGCAGAGAATGAGGTTGTTACAACAATTCATTTATAAATAAATTAAGGAAATAGTTTTTATATGGTTATGGGAGGAGTAGAAAATGAGCTCATTTTTGAGCAACCAAACAGTCCACATAGCCTATGCAAAGGTAATTCCTTTGATGAAAACAAATTTGTGCTTTCTTGCTCTTTTATTGAGTTTGGCAATTTTGCCACCTGTGTAACCAATTGAAAATATATGGCAAGTCATGTAGTGCTCCTGTAGAGTATTTGGCACTGAAACTCATAGGACTTTCAATCTCAAATGTATTTTTCAATTTCATGAAAAATTCCTAAGATGATCTTGGGTTTCAGACTACTGAAGGAAAGGAATGAGGGAAAAGAGTAGACCTTCATTTTCCAGGTATGGCAGGAGTGTAGTGTTTATACCTTTTCTAACAGACATGACATACACTGGGTTGTGTTACAATACTGCTTTATTTAAAGCAAAACATATTTACAGCAAGACCCATAACTATCTCATCAAGTCAAATAGAGTTGGCCTGTGCTTTCGCTAAAACATCATGTCATTACTTACAAAGAGCAGTACAGTTGCAACATAAAATATGCGTCCCAATCCCAGTATAACCATGAATAACAAAGTATAACCATTACTCATCAGTGATCTGTTCTGCAGCAGGTATTCCACACTATTTTTGAATAGAAATTCTACCCTGAAGTGTAAATTGAAAGTGGCAGTGAAGTTCTGACAAATCAGTATTACCTGATGAAAAATATTCTGTTGAAGTTCTCTTTTTGCTTTTGTCCTGGGAATAGATAAAGTCTATATGGCCTAAGACATTTAAATAGTCTGACAGGAATCGTGCATCAAGAAGGTGATCATATAAGTCTTTACTATCCTTGTTTTGAATTCTATTAGCTGATGCTTTTTGAGGGAACTGAACAGGGAAAACAACCCAAACAAAGAAACATAATTTATTTTCTCACAAAAGGAATCATTCTTTATTGATGCTGAAAAGCAAAGGCTTTCTTCTTTCTTTTTTTTTCCTCATTTCTATTTTTCTTGCAAAATATCTTATGATTTGAAACAGAGCAGCAAGGAAGCAGAGCCTCACACAGTTTATGTAAAACATTATTTGGAAGAAGACAGCAAGAAGGTCAGTGGACAGTGAATATCAACGTATATTTTGGATGCAATCAGAAAATATTCTCAGTGTTCTGGCTGAGTCTGATCTCATCAATGTGTGTGTATGTAAAGCCACACATGAAATAGCAACCTTGCTTCTTGTGCATGGTTGAATCAAGGCAGGATTTCTCATTTCCTTTCACGTGCCATGTTTTAAATCTGCATCCATTCCAACCAGTCAGCTCCTATCCTGAAGGCAGAAAAGTAAATGCAAAATTTTAAAAAAGTTATTTTAAGGTTTGTTAATGGCAGTTTGGTTCTGTCACAGATTTTATTTCATCTCCAAATTGCTCTGATATAACAAGTTACTTGATCTAACAATGTAAAAAAAAGAATAAATAAGTAAGTTTTAATCACAGTTTGTTCAATCATTCCTAGGAACACTGGTTTGCTCAGAACACAGATTATGCTTAATTCTAAGTTCAGATCTCTGCTACTTGATTAAGAAAAAATTATTTTTCGGAGTTTAGACAGAAAGAAAGAAATATTATCACAAATATGGAGCCACGTCGCTGAGATTTTATGCACTTTAGATTCGATTGTTAAAGTCTCATAGCGACAAACCCTTCATATACAACAATTAAGGGAAACAAATATGACTTCTTGTGGTTCTGAGGTGTCTTTGGCACTGTACCTGCTCAGCTAGCTGTCACCTCCCACAGACTGCTGTGCCGTTGGAGAACTGCAGGAGCTGGCAGGAAGATGAGCTCTCCGAAATCCTGAAGCTGTTCCCCTGAAGCTGAAGAGACAGACGTTTCTGTTTAGAAAGTAATTTAGAGGTGATGTTACACAACCATTAATTAGAATACCCTTCAGACACCCTAGAGAACAGACACTGGCCTGTTCATCATCTAACAATTACTTTCCTCCTACTTGTAAACTAAGAATCACATCAGATGAATGTCAAAAGATTATCTTCAGTCTTTCTCATCTTTTAATCCTATTCTGAATGATACCTATTGCCTCACTGAACACTAATTCCTATCTCTCTTCTAGAGGTTATTAATCTGCCTCCATATTACTTTGCTCCACCCAGTCCATAGCCTGATATATAACTTCCTTCTCAGAAATGTCAAATAGATTATAAAGTTACATTTAAACAGTGATATTCCCTTGCTGTTCAGGAATGTCTAGATTTGGTATAAAATGTCAAGCTTATGTGCACAAAAATACATACTTCATGGTTTTCTGAAGTTACTAATCTCTAGAACCAACACATACTCTATAAAACGAATGGTTACCCCCTGTTGAAATAAGTGGAGAATATGCGACTTAGGCCACTTGGGATTCCTTTCTTGACAATGATGCTTTAAGTCTGATGCTACAGGAGAATTTGGACACTGAGTGACATGATTTCCCTTTGATTTCTTATTTTTATGCTTGTGTCTTTTAATCCATTCTGAACTGTAGGGGACAGAAGAAAGAAGCTGATGTGCAGGTTAGAAAGTATGTGTTTCATTTCATATTTGACTGATTTCCTGTTAGTACATAATTTTCACATTGTTAGGTAGTTCCTTACCTATGAATTGTGTTGGGACTGACTAGTTCTGCACCTGCTGGAGTGACATTTTGAATCTTGTTTGGGAGACAGCTTGCTCATTTCCACTGTGTTATGTCATGCTTTTACAACGTTTTTCTAAAATTTTAAAATTTTGGGGTTTTTAGAATGTTTTTAGTAACTACTGTTTTCCTAAGAGCTATGAAGATATCCCTTAGTTTTAAATTATGCACCTGCTAGCATCATATTAAATGTTTTCTGTAAGAAGACCTAGCAAGACCAGAAAGCTATGCTGCTACTATCTCTTGCTCATAAAATATTCAGTTTCTATTAAAAGACAAGAGTGATTAAGGTGGAAAGGAGGGTCTGTGTGTTACTACTGCTCAAGGGTAATGATAATTGTCATCTATTAAGTTACACAGCATAACATGGTGATATTCCATTTTAAAATAATGGGATTTCTACAGCAGTCTTCGTGAGATTTGGGTTCACTTCTGTTTTGTTTTCTGTTCTTTCACTGAAATGCAGAACATCTGGTCTAAAAATCTCACACCACTATGCCAGATGAAGATTTATAGAATTACAGTGATTAAAAAGGAGAAGTGTTTTACAACAAACTGACACATCTGTCAAGTGTCAATATTTACTTACAGGCAGTTTTTGATGTCTTATAGAAAAATAGATTATTGTTCTTCCCCTGCCTTCTTTTTGGCTTAAATCAATACTGGAAAAATAAAAAGAAGATAAATTGCATTTGGCTGTTCTCTTTCAAGACATTGTTGCACTGGTTCTAGGTAGTGGTAAAGGAAAATGATGACCTTTTACTATTTATTTCAATATTGATCTATCTACGCTTCATTTGTTCTTTCTATGGTCAGTTTTCAGCTGTCAATAAGGCATTGTCCCTACAGTTGCATTTGATTGCTGTGTGTATACAGCTGTGCTTGTTTAAACAATGTTGGCATGCACTACATATCTGTAGAAATTAGATTCTGCCTTTAAGTTAACGGGAAAAGCTGTTCCACCCCCCCCCATTCTATAATCTATGTTTTCAATGGATTTAACCATTTATTTGGCACAAATATAGAATCTGCCTTGAACACAAACTGCGTGAGCATTACATCAGACTTTAGGAAGGAAGAAAAATCAGCTTTTATTTTATCTTCTTCCTTTTCTTTAGAAAATGTGCCATGTTAAAATAAAAACAAACTGAACAATGATAATAACATTCCTTGAAAGAACATAAGTAAATATTGTATTTTTTAAAGAGAAGTTTTGAGATTTTTTCCTATCTCAGAATGGGATATTTTCTCAGGTAAAAAACCCACATGTGTTATTGAGTATCTAATTTTAAAATATTGAATAGATTGGATGCTTAAGATGTCCTAGATTATTTTAAAGTCTACAGTGATCTCTGTTCAAGGTGTCACTACTGGGGAGCTCCCAGATGGAGTGTTATAGAATGGAATGATACAGATTGCTTGAAAAGCAGGATTGCTGTTTACTCACCTTCTAGTTAGACCTTAAGAGAACACTTTATTAAGAAAAAAAAAAAAAAAAGGAAAAAGAAAATAAATGCATGGGGAAACATTCAATAACTTCAATAGAAAGTATAAAAATACATTTACTTAAATACTCAGAATAAATGTGTATAAGACTTGCATAGTTCTGAAGATGAGAATATGTTAGCCAGCTTTTGGACGTGTCTTGATTTTGTGTGTCACCCTATAAGCCTGTCAAACTTCCCTAAAATCCCTTGCAACTTCAAAATATTCTGCCTTTCTCAGGGGGTATTGACATATACCTCTCCTGAATGCAGGGAGGATATGTCAATATGGAGGATATGAATGCAGTCTCCTATTTTCATAAAACTTGTAGTGAGATAATCTTGGGGTTTTTTACATCTCTTCTTCAGCTGAGGAAGTTGTCCAACAGGTTAAAGACGAGAGAACAGACAGTCCAGCAGACTGACTGACACACAGACGAACAGTGTGATTGGACATTCTTCCTTTGCAAGAAAACAGGTAAAAGATACAGTTTGTTTACCAAGGATATAATTAATCTGCTTGGGAGAGAAAACAGTGCTAGAGCACTTTGTATTCTGGAAACGTCGGAGAAGAAATTATATGTGAACTTATGAATGCAGTCTGGAGAAAAGTGTAGGTAGCATATGGAGAAGAAAAAGCAGAAGAAAAATGCACAAAATTTAATGTAGCTATTGTATTTCTAAAGTTTCCAGCCAGTGATTTGCCATAGATCCAATTTTAAAGGATTAAATGTATTGGCTTACTTGAGAACATCCAATTTAGCCTAAGGAAAAATGGGTCATAGATTATTACTTTTCAAGGAATGACTTTGAGGAATATTAGCGTAATAGTAGACAGGAGAGGAGAGAGTAGCCATCATACAATATCTTTAAGTTTTGAATTTGCTTGAAAGATCAGGTAGGTAGTGTAGGAAAATCTGAGCAACCTTAATGCACCGAGTACTGCTGCTGCAATAAAAAAAGGCAAGGAGAACATTGGATTGTATTGCTAGAGGGCATACAGTATAAATCAAAGTAGTTGATATTGTATCCATGTAAGCTATAAATTGAACATTACTTAGAATAGTATATATAGTTCTGTTGTCATATTTTAGCAGGGATATAACTGTGCCTGACAAGAGACTGTAGATTATATTAACACTTAGACGAAACTCATGTGCTAAAGATTTATGTAATAATTAGAATTGCAGAAACAAGCTTTACTAAGCTTCTTTAGTTAAAGACTATTCTTTTACAGACTAGTCTTACAAACAAGCTGTTGGCAGCAACTGTGAAACCTACTGTAAGTTAAACTTGCAGTTCTGTTAAATATGGTGACTCCAAGTCTACTATTTACCAGACCGCATTAAAATAGAGAATTCAGACTCTCAGTAGTCTTCAGTTTTATGACCCAGGTCTTGGAGAAAGTAGCCCATTTCAATAAAAAATGGCAAAATTGTCCAGGCAGTGGGTGTGAACATAGGTCTAAAGTGATACCCAAACCTGACTGAGAGTATAGACCTATACCAAGATTCCTCATAGGGTATCTCTGGATAGGATACAAATGATGGAGTGGGATACCCTAAATAATTTTACGATACATGCACATATCCTTCCTAGGGAAATGGAATTAGATGAGATGTGTTATACCTTAAAGGCAAAACCCACTGTTAGTCTTGCTTTGTACTTGGAAAGAAAGTCTTCAAACAGGGTGTCAGGAAATACTGCATTCGCTGTTTTGCTGGGAGAAAGCTTCTTTATATGAGAAAGAAGAACTGGCTTTTTTACTCTCCCTTGCCAATGAACATCAAGATGTTTTGATGTCTTCTGTTTATTATGTTTTTTCTCTGGGAGTTTGAAACTGAAATCAACTTCAATATTATCTTATTTTGTGAAATAAATTGTTTCATTCCCCCATCCACACAGCACTGGATTAATTTAGATTAAGAGAAACAACAAGGAAACAAAAAGACAAAGAGAAAACTTCAGTAAGACAATGCTCTGAGCACCTTTTCTATAAAGGTGATAGCAATTTTTCCAATCAAAATAGCCTGAGAACTCTATCTGGAAGGGAAGCTCTGAAGTTTAAGGGTGTAATAGATAAGCAAATGAGTGTCATTTTACAACATGAACTGAACATTAACACTTACCATTTTATTCTTGTTGGCTTGAATAACAGTGAGTGAACTGTTCCCCATTATCTATCTTTTTATTTTCCTCTTCTCTTGAAATTAATTTAAGTATACATGTAGTAGGAGAACTACATAGATTTGTAGAATTTGAAAAGAAATATAGAAAAAAGGATGGTAGCTTATGTTGCATCCCAGTAACGTTGACAATGACCTTTTTTCCCTTAAATCTGTCTCTGTCTCAATCTATTTGTTGTTAGCAGTTTAACATATGACTTTCTTATTGTGGATCTTCTACTTATAAGTATGAGACCATTCTGAATTATCTCATGTCTTCCTTTAGTCTTGGAAACTGGGAAAATAACTTTTTATGTATGACATTTGAGCCATATATAAATATTTAACTGATACAAAAGAAAGTTATAAAGTTAACATTGGAATCATATGAGAAGCAGTTAAGCATACACTGTAGAGTTATTTTTTTCTTTTCCTACAGGTTCTTTCACCAGGATATAGTTCTATTAAGCTCCTGCATCATTATTGCTACTCTCAACTGACATAAAATCTATACTTATAAAGGAACTTGGCAAATACTATCTCAAAAGACAAGTTCCTATGGCACAGGTATCTTAAAATATGTGTACAAAATGATGACTTTACACAAAGGTCTTGCTGCAGCCTTCCAAAGGACATTGATTTAACATGCTGTTTTCAGTGTGATATTTTAGATGATTGAAATATTCATGTAAGCCATTATAAAGGGTCCCACGACTGGCAGTACCATGCTTTTCCGATCAGCGTCTTAAATTTATTCATTTCTATTTTGTATGAGACAGATATTTTTCCCAGCATAAGTTAATGCTTAAGAGAAATAAAATTGACAGCAGATACATAACAAATACATTGTTTTACCAGCTGCAAAATCTATATACTACAATGATGAGGAAAATAGTCTGATACCAAAGCAGAAACCCCAAATAACTGACAAATAATTACATCACTCACAATAAAACTCAGTTTGCCATATTATGTGCTTTTGATTTCCCCTTTCCATTGATGATTTGAATTGCTAGCTTATAACACTAATACTTGCACTTTTCTATGGGTTCTTGGTAAATTTTAGTGGTCTTAAAAAACACATGCTTTCATGCAATAAAATGTAGATAGTGTGTGAAAAATGCATAAATTACTGTAGACGTCTGTTTTTTCCAGAATTCTCACTTTCTTTTAACAATTAAGCTGTTTGCAAAGCTACAGTGAAGGTCATTGCAACTCTATTCAACATAGCTTTGGTGTACTTGGTGCTCTATTTCTAACTAGAATTTACAAAGGTATACATTCTGAAAATATGAAAATCGTTTTGCAAAGTTGTATCTCAAAGAAACAAAACAAACAAGGAATAAAGAAATGCTCGATGCACTGTCCAGAAAAGCAAGATTTGCATCTAAGAAAGAAAAGGAAATTATCATGTGCAATGATCAGTTCCATTTAAGAAGTAATACATCTACCTTATTATAACTATTTGGAAACCTGCTATCTTTTAACATATTAGGAAAACTTTAAGAGAAAAATCTTAATCTAAGTATATGAACTTTCAGTATGTCACATTCGAATCCAAAAGAGAAGGAAGATGGGAGTGGGTACAGGAAAGGTGTCTGTCCTTTCTGTGATGAATGTTTCTTTAGCTGTTGGTTTGGTTGTTCAAATATTGCTATCCATTTTCCACCCCTAGAGGTGAAAGGAGTTTGGCAAAGACAGATAAGCAGGACAGCCCAAACAGTGAGTCTTGCATTTTCTGTATTCCAAGAGTTCAGTTTCATTCACAATCGGAGAATTGGGAAGGAAAAATTAAACTTACAGAGTCCTGGTCGTGTTGACAGAAAATAAGTCAGTGAATCTAAGAACCAGACTCAATACTCTTGCAATGTAACCATGAAGCAAATAGCAGAACCTTATTTTCTAGGGATGTTTTGAAAGAATTCTACTTCTTTTTTGGCTCATCTTGACATCCTTTTTTGCATCCGTGGCCCACAGTGTTCATGACTGGACTATGGTCAGTGTTCAGCTACTAGGCGTATACAGTTTGAGCCCTCTCCCTTAAAAGTTGGAGCATATAAAGCATGCATGATGCTGTGCTATACACTGCATAAACTGGCATTAACCATTACACAGAAGCATCTATTATTAAATATATTTTTCTAATATTAACATTTTCACTGGGGAACAAATACACATCAAAATCAGAATTTTAAAACTTTTTCAGTTACTCTAGCTCTGAAAATTATTTTTAAATGTGTCTTATGCTTATTTTATTAGAAAAAAACCTATAGATATCTCACTTTCACTTTAAGGAAAAATTATGAAACATGAAACTCAGATGAAGCATGAGCAGCTTCATTTCCACTGTAAGCTACTAAAGATAAGTGGCTCATGGTCAAAATTCCATGTCCACTGTAAGCTTAACTTAATTGACAACATCAAAGTTATTGTAAAGCCCAGAATGTTCTATGCACAATATTGGAAGAAAAAGTTTTTGTAGCCAAGATGAGCGGTGATTCCTTGTTGGTCTAGGAGATTCTATGGCTTGTATCAAGTAGGAGTTTAGATTAGATTATTATAATGACTCCTTACAGAATACTACTGACAAAATTACCATACAGTCTTCATTGCCTTAGAAATTTTCTTCTGAAATTATCTTCAGAAAACTTCAGCTTTTCATAATATCAGCTGATAGCAGAAGTATCTTCAAATTGTAATATTTGATAATACCTTACTGTCAAACAGCAAAATACTGTATAATAGCTTGTG
This sequence comes from Cariama cristata, assembly GCF_000690535.1. Lineage (NCBI taxonomy): Eukaryota > Metazoa > Chordata > Aves > Cariamiformes > Cariamidae > Cariama > Cariama cristata. The sequence goes on along the minus strand of NW_009606999.1, from coordinate 37,135 downwards.
AATATTCACATGCATTTACCAAAAAACACGTATACCAAAACATGGAAGTGTTATACTATGATTCAAGTTCATACTTCATGAGGATTTTCTGTATTTCATTTGTGAATGCTTGATGTTACTTCTTTAACGCCTCTTTTTAAAAGACTCCCTTTATGGTTTTTCAATTGCACATGTGGTCTTCAATCTTTAAATCTTATTACCACATTTACTGAAAGAAATCAAATCCAAACAAACAATTAGAAATAGAAGGCAACTGATAGGTTACTGCTATATTTGTAGATTTCAGTTGCCCAAACAGTCATCGTTCAAACTTGTAAGATTTTCTTGGATCCAACTGGCCCCTTCAAGTCTAACAACACATTTAGGACAAATTAATTTTTATGAAAGCTTCTTTTTCTTTCATATAAAAAGCATCTGAGACACATAAAAGGCATCTGAGAGCATCTATGCACATGATTACCCAAGAGAGCCAGGTACTTTTAGCATATATATAATGAAATATCTGTCCTTCTTGGGTAATTATGTGTATACCAAAATGTTCACTGGTAATTGGGAAATCTGACCCACCATCTACTTAAAGTGTTGGGTTTTTGTTTGGTATCCAAGGAAATTACCTGGGAAAAAAAAATGATTGCCAAGGGTTACACAGAATGTTCTTTCATCATCATTCATTGCAGAAGCAGGATGGAGGAAAAACACAGAAACATAAGGACATGAGATGAAAGCACGATTGCAAAGGAAGTCAGACTTTTAAACAGAGCTCTGTAATCTGTCTGCCTTTCTCTCTAATAGGTGTCCTCCCTCACTAGTCCAACGTTACGTTAAGCAACAGGCATGTGGCATTTTCTGCAGCCAGAATGCAGAGAAAGGCAAAGAAAACACTGTACTATCCATTAGGATGAATCAGCTCATTAAATAAAAAACAACTCCAACTTTCATCTACAACCTGAACCAAACCAAATTTTTTTGAGGGCTGTATATACATGTATATACACACACATGTGTGCATGTATATATGTATAAAATAAATATATAGAAAATATATATACACAAAAATATACTGCTTCTGAAAAAGCTATGAAGGCTAATGTCACAGTTATTCATGCTTACCTCCTCAGGTGTCCTTTTTCTGTGGATCTTACTAGGACAGGGGTGTCCTTCAGTCAAAAACCTCATTCATCACAGTTGACAAACACAACAGCAGTTTTCATGGCAACATGTGAGTCATAAAAGGATGCCTCCAAGCCCAGATTCCTTCTGGGTTATTTTCACAAAAAAACTCATTAGTATTAATGTAGCATTAAGTATGGATATCTTTACCAGATAACAGTAATGAAGAAATGCCTGCAGGTTTGCCCCTACTCTTCCAGTTGCCTACCTCCCTTACTTCCTCTGATCACATCGTACAGAGGTGGATTTGGCCTAGTCACCTTAGATTTCAAGTGCAAAGGGACCTCATCCTTCCAGGATGAGGACAAGGTTGTGGCACAGTGCTGTGACTTTTCTCCCCTCCTTGTGACATCAGGCACAAGTTGATGGAGCTGCTTATCCTCAGGCCCCACTTCTACCCATGTCAGACAAAGCAAGGTAGTAATAACCACCATTGCTCAGTTTTCTCAGGGCACAATATTCATACTTCTATGAGTCTGAAGTGTCCTTTGTGTAATTACTTATTTTACCTGCCATTTTAGTAGCCTTTCTGCTATGGCTGGTGGGTTAGCTACAACTGTCAGTATTGCCTAGGTTACCCATTTGATGGTCGTGTGAATTTTTCATGTTTCATGGCATGATCCTTTTAAATACAAATCCTCCTACAATGCAGCAGTCCATTGAGATCAAAGAGTATTCAGAGAGAAAACTGCCTGGTGGCTAATGATGAGGAATTAAGGGGACCCATCCCACCGCATCTGGCAGTGTCAGATATGTGTGTGAGCTTACCATGCTCTGCATTTTACTCCTCTGTGGTTTTATATTGCTGCACATCAGGGCAGTGCCTAGGTGTTTTCCAGATAAAACTGTTGTAGCACAGGACATTTGTTCTGTTACATCTCTGCTGTAATCTATAGAGGGCTAGAGCATGGGCTTCAGCTTTACTATGTGATTATTGGTACTGTTTAATTGTGAACAGACTACCCAACTCCATGCTGGTCTTGCTAACTTGCACTCTGCAGACTGTATTTAGACACATTGCAAGGACTGCACAGATCAAAGACTGTTCCAAATAGTCAGCCATCCTCTTTTGGAGGAGAAGGAAGTTTTCCTGTACATCATGGAGCTGTTCCATTTCACATTTTCCTTCAGGACCAAATAATGGACTGTTGCCCTTTTCCTTTAATCCACTTGGCTTCTGGAATCTCAGGTATTACTTTTCAAATATAGGAGGCAACCCTCTAGCAAAAAGCTCTGTGCCCACAGTGTAAGTGGAAAATCTCCATCACTATTCAAGTGCCATCCTCAGATGCCCTCTCAGAGACAGTTGAGCTTTTTAATCCTCTCAATTTCTGTTTGTTGTCATGCGCAATGCACATGTTACTCCAACTCTTTTCTTCTGAACCGTAAAAGAGAGGTGTCCTATCCTGAGAAACTGCATCATCCTCTTCAGTGCATAGTGGGATCTGAATTCAGTCTCCAGGCCTGCAAGGAGAAGGACCCAGGTCTTTCTAGCACATACCCTTCTTACTGCTAAGATACTAAAATTTCTGTGGTGGGTTGAATTCTCTCCATGGTCATGAAGAAAAATCTCTCTTTGTCTTTCTTTAGCCAGGCACTGATGCATAAATCCAATTATCTTTCATTCAGTCCTTCACTTAACTTTTCCTCATCTCATTTCTAAAGATCCCAGCTGTGCTACTTTATTGTACAGGCATCCAGCATCAGAACTGGTGAGCATTATACAAACTGCTGGAACATCTAGAAATTTACTGTTGTGTAGGCCTTAAATGACTGACCAGTGTTCTGGTCTTTTAGCCAGTGTTCATTCTGCTAGAGGGAAGCTCAGAGCCTGATTTCCAAGATATATTTTGTAGCAGTGGGTCTTGCACCCATGAGAAGGCAGAATCAACTCTGTTGGTTTTATTGACTTTAATTTGAGCTGTTTTTTTTTTACAGCAGGGATAATCTCGTTATCTCTTCCCCATAGATCTGGCAGTAATTTCTTCTCACTTAGTGAATAAAAATGGTGCTTTGATGAAATGAGTGTTCCTTATTCTTGCAGCCTCAGCAGTGCTGTCTTCACAGTTACAGGAATGGTAAATCTTTCAGACCATCAGCTGTAGCATTAGGTTGTACTCATATACAGTTGAAGCAAATCTCCCTTCTTTGTAACTTCAAGTCCAGTTTTTAACTGTTTGCGAGGAAAATGTATATGCTATTTTCATAAAGCATCAAGATAAGTTGCAAAGTTAAACTAATTGAAATAAAAAACTTGGAAAAATACTACCAGCTACTTATTATGTATATGTGCTATGCTTTCATATTCTAAAGTACAGTTTGATAATTTCTGTACTTTGATTCACTGATGGAAAACTATGAAAGATATTGTTGTACCTCCGTTGACAGGAAAGAGCTAGATTTATGACACTTAGGCACTACTGTGATGAGAACTTTAGCAGAATTTTGATGGATAATAGGAGGTAGCTGGAAGGAATGTGGATGAGCACAAAAAAGACATTTCTTTTTCAAGTGCATGTTTTATTTTCTGTGCATATGTTTCTTGTGGTTTTGGTTTGTTGTTTTTGGTTTTTTTTGGAAGGAGGGGACACACAGATGCTCAGGGACATCTCTTTAAGGCAAGTGATGCAAAGAAACTACTTCTTCAGAAAGCCAGCAATCAGCTGTATTCAGACTGAGGGTAGCCCACAGTTCTGTAGCACTGTCCACAGTGCTGTATCAATTCTTCAACTGAACAAAAGAATAGAGGAAACAGAGATGAGAGAAGGTTGTGCTGTCACAAACACTTTCCCGTGTTTAACAATAATATTGAGAGTTTTCTGCACTTACAGTGATTAGTAACATTATCCATCAGTGGAAAAACTAGGTATTACATGAGGCACAGCCTCAGGCAGGACTATCAGCACCAAGAGAGGAGACATTGCTTCCTATAGAAAACAGTTTCTGGGGTTTGGAGCCATTTCCATGTGTCACTGATGTTATGTCGGTGAGGTTGATGGTAAGTCAGTCAGGGTCAGAAATCCCTAAGGGTGAAGACATCAGGCATGGCAATACCTGAAGAGCACAATCAGAGAACAAAGATGCCACCATAGGGATAAAGGAAAGAGGCTCTGGATCTATGTAAGATGAAAGCTTGACATCATAGCTCTTAAGCAGATTATTTTCAAACTAATCTTCACTTGCTACAGACCATGTGAGATTTTGGTTAACAGTTATTCCTCCTTTCTTCTTGGTCATAGATCAGGTTTCAGACTCATTTTAACAGCAGCTCCAATTTTCCTAAAAAGTCAGTGTGCCAGTCTCTGCAAGCAGCTGGGAGCATGTGACCATTACTACTGTTTGCAACACACCCCAATCAAGGATTTAAAGTTCTGTGAGTTACTCTCTCACCAAAGAGTCCCAAAGTAAGAATAATTTATTTCAGAAATAGATAGGCAGGTATAATGAGAGAAATCAAGGTTTCACAAATGTGACTGCTTTGGGGATTTTCTAAGTGAACTACTTTTGCAAGTGGACATGCTCATTCATGAAGAAATTTTCTCCAGAATAAAATTAATGATCAAAATATACAAAGACGAAAGGTAAAGTCACAGACGTTCAGGTGTCATCTCTGAACAAGTATCAGCAGGATTCTGAATGTGTATTTCCCATAATGTAAATTATTTTCTGTATCACTCTACATGTAACAATTTCATTCCAATGCTGACCAAAAATAACTTCCAAAACATCAACAACTCCCCAAAAATGAATGTCTTGTTTCCTTGCTATGTGTCTTCACAACAGTGTTTATATTTTGTTCACTTCTAAGGTCTTTTTTTAATTAATTCAAAACATGTAACTGAAATAATCCCCCATAAAATACTGAAATTGCATCTTACTTGCCCAAAAGGCGTTTCCTTATCCTCATAGATTATTTTCAATGAATATTTATCATTTTCTCTAGAACCACTAAATTCCCCATACATCATTTTCATACCATGCTTTATCTCAGAGATGATGTAAACTCCCAAGTTTTTCATTCAATAGATAATAAATAGATTTGTTTTCCTGATGGCAGTCCAACATAGCACTCATTTCTTCGGTCCTAAATTTCCATTGGTACAATTAATCCCCTGAGGTGTGCAAAATTGAGTGAGTCCCACATCATGTCACCCAGAGGGAACTTGACAGGCTTGAGAGGTGGACCCATGCAAACCTCATGAAGTTCAACAAAGCCAAGCACAAGGTCTTGCACATGAGTAGGGGCAATCCCAAGCACAAACACAGGCTGGGCAGAGAATGAATCAAGAGCAGCCCTGAGGAGAAGGACTTGGGGGTGCTGGTTGACAAGAAGCTCAACATGACCTGGCAATGTGCGCTTGCAGCCCAGAAAGCCAACTGTATCCTGGGCTGCATCAAAAGCAGGGCGACCAGCAGGTCGAGGGAGGGGATTCTTCCCCTCCACTCCGCTCTGGTCAGACCCTCCCTTCAGTACTGCCTTCAGCTCTGGGATCCCCAACACAAGAAGGACATGGATCTGTTGGAGTGAGTCCAGAGGAGGGCCACGAAGATGATCAGAGGGCTGGAGCACCTCTCCTCTGAAGATAGGCTGAGAGAGTTTGGGTTGTTCAGCCTGGAGAAGAGAAGGCTCCGGGAAGACCTTAGAGCAGCCTTCCAGTACCTAAAGGGGGCCTACAACAAAGCTGGGGAGGGACTTTTTACAAGGGCGTGTAGTGATAGGACAAGGGGCAATGACTTTAAACTGGAAGAGGGAAGATTTAGATGAGATATAAGGAAGAAATTCTTCTCTGTGAGGGTGCTGAGGTACTGGAACAGGTTGCCCCGAGAAGCTATGGATGTCCCATCCATGGAAGTCAAGGCCAGATTGGATGTGGTTTTGGGCAACCTGATCTAGTGGAAGGTGTCCATGCCCATGGCAGGGAGGTTGGAACTAGTTGATCTTTAAGGTCACTTCCAACCCAAACTATTCTTTGATTCTATGTCTAGATAAAACATTTGATGGCATCTGCTATGTCCCCCTTAGAGAAACTGCTACATTACTGGATGTTCCTCATCGAAGGCTTATAAAAAATGAGAATTTATGCTCCTCTTTACTCAAGTCATTTGGATATTGCTACCTGTTTCTGCTTCTATTTTTGCCTACATGTTACTAATCTCCATAATCTAATGAGCTCACTATAATTTAGTGATAGGAAGTAAAAAGGTCACTGAACAATCTTTGTTGAAAATAAAATTATTTGTGTAGGTATAAGTCATGAATCCATGCTTGTAGAATATCAGACTTAATAAGCCATGTGCAACCGAATTCTGGGTTTCTTGCTTGAAAAGAAAAACTTGTTGAAGTGATGATAAAACAGATAAACCAGATATTCCAACTTCCTGTTGCCTTTTTTGGAGCCAGAATTTTGCCTTGCAGCCTAATACATCTTTTACCTGATCTGTAAATTGCTGAGTGGTTCAGATATAGTGGCGTTCAGTAGATGACCAAGGACTCAGCATTGCACTGGACTAAGGGTTGATGTGTGGGAAACAGTCTCCAACTCCATATCTGCAACTGACTGTGTACCCCAAAGTTTGTACACATACATTTAATTACTGCTGTAAAGGAACTGGTGAGAAATACAGAAGTTGTCATTTTCGTCCATAATTAATTACACTGACCCTTTCCACTTGCAATTTATTTATGCACAAAACTACAGATAAAATATATTTATTTTTTAAGTTTTACTTTTGAATTATTCTGATCTATGGCTTCTGGGCATACACCTTAGAATAGGAAGACAAGATTTAAGGTTTAAAGTCTTTTCTAATAGTGTGTATCATTAAAATATAATAAGAAAAAAGAGTGTATACTCCTTATGGTCACAGTATTTTGGAGAAATTCAGATGATCCAGGCTTTAAGATTATGTTATTTAAGTAATATACTTTAAGCACTGAAATAGCAGCATGTGAATTTCAGGTGATAATGAGAATACAGATAAGATAGCTTTTTATATCCCTTTTGTATCAAAGGTACTTCTTAGGTCAAAGAAACTGACCTATATGTGTTCCTTTCTGCTACATAATCTTAGACTGCCCGAGTATTTCATATTAATACTGACTATTGACTGCTTTCTTTTGAAATTATTCTGATGTATATCATTAAAACCCAAGGTTTTTCTATGGATGTCGAAACCTGCCACTTCTGTTATTTCTATTAATTTAGAAACTAACTTCACATAGGACTGTAATTAGAACTTCCATAATTTTTAGGGGTTTTGGTTATCTTTGTGCCAGTCTGCTTTTAAAAAAACTTGAGACAACCCCTCTATTTTCAAGCAACTAATTTCATGCAATCCTATGTGTGAAATATTAAGTGAAGGAAGCATGCTTAATACTGGCAATCTATAATCATAGAATCATAGAATCATAGAATCATTATGGTTGGAAGAGACCTCAAAGAACATCAAGTCCAACCATATACCCGAAGCCGCCATGTCCGCTAAACCCACTAAACCATGTCTTGAAGCGCCACATCTAAACATTTTTTGAACACTTCCAGGGATGGTGACTCCACCACCTCCCTGGGGAGCCCGTTCCAGTGCCTAACGACTCTTACAGTGAAGAAGTTCTTCCTAGTTCAGCCTGAACCTCCCCTGGCGTAACTTGAGGCCATTTCCTCTTGTCCTATCGCTGGTTACCGGGGAGAGGAGACCAAACCCCACCTAGCTACAATCTCCTTTCAGGTAGTTGTAGAGGGTGGTAAGGTCTCCCTTCAGCCTCCTTTTCTCCAGACTAAACAACCCCAGCTCCCTCAGCCGCTCCTCATCAGACTTGTTCTCCAGACCCTTTACCAGCTTTGTCTCTCTTCTCTGAACATTTGATCTTGTTAGGTGTTTGCATTTTCTTTATGGTCAATGGTGACTTGGACATCTCCAGATGGTGCACCACCCTCAGTATCTCAGACACATATTTTAGAATGACACTAATTGCTCTCTGAAATCCATGGCCTTAATGGTATTCAGATGCCGAAGATCCAAATAAATCAATGACAGCTGGGCACTTAGATACCTTTCTGGATCTAGATCTGGAAAGCCTTTGACCCTTAAAAGCTGGTAAGATCCAAACATTTTATTTAGGTGCTTTGAGAACATAATCACATATCACAATAATAAAGCATGCAGAACTCCTAACTGTAACTGAAATAGCTATAAATACATTTTTTTACAATACAATACAATATTTATACAAACACACACACATATACAGCTAACCTAGAATTTCTGTTTCCTTCATGTTATGTACAATCTTAAAGGAATTAGCAAGCCTGAATACCTATATGTGGTTTTAGAAGTATAATAGCCCACCAAAATCTTTAAATAAAAAGCCATCACTTTAAACCCCTTACTCTTAATTACTCTTTCTGAAAACATTTAAAGGATGAATTTTTACACTGGAACAATTGGGGAACAGAGTATTTGCCAAACTTCATATATGAAAATTACAGATGCAAAGAATAAAAATTTTTGAAAAGTAATTTATAGCAACTGCTGGGAAAATTACTTAAGTAACTTTTAAGCAGTGGGAAAGTGTATGTAAGCCTCACGTATGCACATGCATGCACACTCATCTTTTGAGTACACTTGGGTGTAAAGTCCTTTCAAAGGACAGAGTGGAGCAAACATCTGTATGCAGACAACATTTCTCCATGTTTTGGTCACTTTGGACACCCACCAAACCAAACCTTGTCTAACAATTTGTTTTGCAGGGGCAATTCAGAGTCTGTAAAGGAAAGATAAACTGAATAAGGGTAAGTCCTCACCTAAAGAGAAAAAGGTCACTTTTTTGGGTGTTAACTTAGATGATTCATTTACCACAGCTCTATCATCCTTGATAAAATTACATATGAAGTAAGGAAAACTTTTCTAGGGCAAACAGATTTAAAAGGACTGTCATGTAGGCTAAGAATGACTGTGTTCTTGAAACTAATAAGACAAGAACAATACAAAAAACAGCCTAATTTGGGTTTTGACTATTTCATCCTTTTCATTTAGGTGTTAAACCTGCTGAAGCGTCTATAAAGCTGGATGAGGATGCTGTCTGCAGATAGTGAAAAATAAAGCTGGGTGTTATCTTCATAGAGCTGAAACTGGGGTCTATGTTAATTTTATAATCTTCCCAATTTTAATATACATAGGACTCTACAGGTAAGTAAGATCAAGGTAAAGGATTAACTGCCTGGTGGGTCCTTTGAGATTCATTTGAGGAGAGATGCTAGTATTTATTCAAATCTTTCCACTCCAGAAACGTATTTAACAGTATCTTTTTAATAAGTATGTATATTTGGGGTATGCTGTATATATGCAGTCTCAGATTTGGTACACCTAGAGAGCTCTCTATTGATGTGAAAAATTATATCATTGCCTGAAATACAAAGAAAAAGATCTATCTCCAGTCCCTATGTCCAGTGTTTCAAATACTCAAGAAATATCAAAGCATAACAGTGTAGACATTTGTCCATTGACAACAGAACAGAAGAAAAATATTCATAAATCAAAAAATTTTTATTTCAAAGATAAAATTCCCTTATTAGGACAGCTTAATACTGTTGCTACTATCCATTCACGGGGTCAGGTTTATTTTGAGCTGCTTTTCTGCATTCACATAAAATGTGATTGTTTTCCCTTATGGTGCTATACTCATTTCATCTCTCCCATCAGGAACTTCAGCAGACACTAATTAACCCTCTGGAGAAAACATTTATAAAAATAACAAGGAATTATTAGCAACGAAGAAGATATTTTTTTTCGCCCAAGAAAAAGTCAAACTGAGAGAGCTAATGTATTATTGCTAAATTGTGAAGTTAACTCATTGGTCAAAAATTTTAATGATCTGAGACACATCACTAGAAAGATTTTTGGAAGATTCAGTGTGTGTGTATGTCTGTGTTCCCAGATGGGAATCTGTAACTCCTGCCTAGCAATGTCAGACCATTAGAGAACAGTTTCAGAAATGTACGCATTTGTTAAGAAATTTTGAACTTTGGCAGTTATGAAGAATACTGTGATTCATAGAAGGGGCAAATCTTTTCACCTTCTATTCCTAAAAATATAGCTAGAGATGGACCAAACTTATCTGGGATATTTTTGTAATACATAGAACTAGAGGGTTTCAGCTGTACAGACACAAGCATCCTAGTAATAGCTCTGACTCAATACAGTTTTATGATGGCTTAGGTATTTTTTGAAAAATCTCTGCCTTAATTTTGCCATCAAGAAGAAATACTTATATCTGGATTATTCTCATTAGTATCTGTTTTTTCCTTACCTGATAATTTCTTTGTATATAAACTGCCTATAATACTTTTATAAATGAAAATTTTCATACATAAAGTTTCAAAACTGGGGCTTTATAAAAGTTTTTCAGTTCTATAACATGGCAAATATTTAGACTATAAAGATTTTCAGATTTGCTTTGTGCTACCATCAAACCAAATGGATTGGCTTTTAAGTTTCCTCTTATTAGTTCTCAATTTCCTGATCTCTTCTTATAGTACTTCCTTTTTCCTGTTGTCTGTCTACTTACAAGAAAAATGAAATAATCGAACAACATAGCATCTCCAATTGAGTAACACAAATTAAAAATTGGAAGACAGGATTTTGGAAAGCTGCGTGAATTAAACGTGTTTTAGCATTTCATTCCATCACAAATGATAAGTATTCTTTTACCTGAAGTGATAAAATTTCATCTTGTGTTTGTTTTTTAGCACTAAATAATAAGAAATCAAGCCACACAACACTTAGATCTTTTGCAGTATTAAAAAAATCCAGCAGCACTTAGCTCTAGTGTTTACTTTGGCTCACTTTAATAGGCAATGACCATCTGCAAATTGGGTTCCTGTGCTTCTGAACTTTATGAGAGTTTGGTTCTTAGACTATGATGGGTACTTTGCTCTAAGTAAGATAAATATTCCATCTGTCTACATAGAAGACACATAAACAATGAGGAATATACAAATCACTTACTGAATGTTTAGGAGATTACAAACACGAATTGCTTCTTCTTACAGTCCTTGCCTCTGTTTCTTTTAAGATGAACTATTTTGTTGAAATTGTTACAGAAGCTTTGTAACATCTTAACTTCTTAGCCAAATTAGTGTCTTTTCTGGAAGGCAATGGCAGAATATTAGTTGTATACTGTCCAAGTATCTTTTACGGCTTCAAAGAGAAGAACTTACTAGTCATTCAGTACTACATATCTGTACTACATGGTAATGGTTTTCCTAAGACTGTGTGGAAAAGGATTGACTGAAATGAAGAAAAAACTTTCTTTGAAACTTTTTTTTTTATAAATAAAATAAAACATATTCACAGAAAATTATGACTAAAACAATCTACACTATTTCTTTGAGAATTGCATTTTCGTTTGATGAGCTCTCTTGAATATTGTTTAAATGTTACTTTATTTTTCACACAATGTACCAAGATCATAGGGTTTGTGAAAGGAACTCTGTTGCTTCTATTCTATCCTGCATCCAATGGCAGGGTAACATGCAGAGCCTTAACAGGCAGATAGTTGAACAAAAATCTGTTTTCTTTCAATGACAACTGACTTTTCTTCAGGTTGAAAACTATATAGATCCCACTATATGGAACTCTTTTATTTTTAAAATTACCCTTGCAAATACAGTTTTATAATGGAAAAAAAAAAAAAGAAATTCTATACTAACTGTAATCCATACCTCTAGAAACTATGTTTTAGAGTTTTTCCCAGGGACAAAAAAAAAAAAAAAAAATCATATGATTTTTACTTAATGTTGGAAGGGAATAAACTAAAAAGTAACAAATGGAAAAAAAATTCAGTAATAACTACAGACGAAAATTTGGATGTCCTTTTAACTAAGTAAAGTATGATGCAGTTTTTCTTTAATTTTTTATACTAAAGGGTTGGGTTTTTTTCTTCTAAGAAGAGTTTTCTTCAGTTGGACCACACTCCAACTTGGAACATTGTTCCAGTCAGTGTCAAAGAGAAACCAGCAGCTTGCATATGATCCCAGGAAGAAGTCAGTGCTGACTATTACAGTAAGTCTTCATTCAACAGCCCTCACAAATTAATTATCCATGACCCCCACCCTCACGTCTTCTGTAGGTAGTTGCTACTGCCTGAGTTATCACTCTAACCTATTTCATCCATGTTTGAGCCAGAGGTTTTCTGTTAATTTCTCAGCTTTCTTTACAGTGCTTTATTAAACAACAACTTCTTACTTTCAGTCTATCAGTTTGAGGAAAATCACCAAACAAAAAACAGGTGAAATAGTCATTTTGCAAAACCAGAGCAAATGCAAACATATTTATTGTATTTTACTGATGTCCTCTGCTAATCACTTTCTTTTTACAAAAAAATTGAAATCTTATTTTTGATTGAAAAAAAAGCTGTGTTAAACGCTTCAGGTGTACTGAATACAAATGAATGGTTTTTTCCTTTTTTTTTTTTAAATGTGTTTTGTCAAATATCTCTCTGTAGAAAAAAACTCAATTCAATAATTTGTAATTCATATCTTGCAACTAACTCAATTTATGGCCTGTGATTTCAAAGTTACTCAGGAATAAGCTTCCTGCAGTTAGCTAATTACAATAAAATTAAAGTTATTGAGATCATACCAGAGTTAAGTAATTCTTTATTCTTGTTAAAACGCAGTAACATCATATGACTACATTTTTGTCTTTATTCCTGCCACATACTTCAGGTTCAGATGGACATTCTTTAAAAATTATTTAGTAAGAAGGAAATTCTTTAATTATTAAAGCTTATCAGTATATTGGTTACTTTTTTTAAACTTAACCTAAAACATGATGGCTGCAATAACAGTGGCAGGAAAACATTTTATGATTTGAAGAAAGAACAAATTTTTTTTTTTAGCCCTGAACGTAAAATCTGATACTGCTATTGCAGAAAGAAAATACTAGGATCTAGTACATTATATACAGCTGAATTCTCCTGTATGAAATTTCAGTAACTTCAACAAGACTGAATGGGGTCCCAGGAGAGAGGAAGCAATAAACAAAAGCAGGTATTGACCACCTGCAGTACAAAATCAGGAGACCATTAGAGGTGGACTCTGATCAAAATGAGGGTGGTTAAAGCTGTATAAAGTAGATCAACTTTTTTCTTTCCCCTCATTCATGTGGTTTCAGAGTTTATTAATTCATTATTAATATGATTTTATATGAATAACTAAGCTCATCAGAAGTTGCTATGTAAATTCATTATTCATTGATGTTAGAAAAGAATCATAGAATCGTTTAGGTTGGAAAGGACCTTTAAGATCATCGAGTCCAACCATAAACCTAGAATGGCCAAGTCCACCACTAAACCGTGTCCCTAAGCACCATGTCTACACGTCTTTTAAATGCCTGCAGGGATGGGGACTCCACCACTTCCCTGGGAAGCCTGTTCCAATGCTTGACAACCCTTTCTGTGAAGAAATTTTTCCTAATATCCCATCTAAACCTCCCCTGGCACAACTTGAGACCATTTCCTTTTGTCCTACGGCTTGTTATTTGGGAGAAAAGACTGATCCCCCACCTCGCTACAACCTCCTTTCAGGTAGTTCTAGAGAGTGATCAGATCTCCCCTCAGCCTCCTCTTCTTCTGGCTAAACAGCGCCAGCTCCCTCGGCTGATCCCCATCAGACTTGTGCTCCAGACCCTTCACCAGCTTTGTTGTCCTTCTCTGGACATGCTCCAGCACCTCAGTATCTTTTGTGTAGTGAGGGGCCCAGAACTGAACACAATATTCAAGGTGCAGCCTCACCAATGCCAAGTACAGGAGCATGATCACTTTAGTCCTGCTGGCCACACTATTTCTGATACAGGCCAGGATGCCCTTGGCATTCTTTGCCACCTGGGCACACTGCTGGGTTGTGTTCAGCCGGCTGTCGACCAATACCCCCAGGTTTTTTTCCACTGAGCAGCTTTCCAACCACTCTTCCCCAAGCCCGTAGCGTTGCATGAGGTTGTTGAGACCCAAATGCAGGACCCGGCACTTGGCCTTGTTGAATTTCCTACAATTGGATTCAGCCCATTGATCCAGCTTGTCCAGGTCCCTCTGCCCACCCTCCAGCAGATCAACACTGCAATCCAATTTGGTGTCATCTGCAAACTGACTGAGGGTGCACTCGATCCCCTCGTCCAGATCATTGATAAAGACATTAAAGAGAACTGTCCCCAATACCAAGCCCTGGGGAACACAAGGAGACACGCCTTTGAATAAATGATCACAGGGCAGTTCCACTGAAATCTGGAAAGCTGTAGGAATTCAGGAAACCTGGTAGTTCTTTGAAATACTATGGCAAGTATGTTTTAGTAACTTCGCTAAACAAAGTATGAACAATCTTAAGAATGTAAAACTGTATGCAGTTCTTTCCATCCCCTCACTCAAATACAGTGTACAATATGATTAGTGTTTGACAATTCTATACCATTGAAACCTATCTGGACAGTTGTTACGTGTGTTCCTTCATTCTTTTTCTTTTCCCGGAAATGAATTGGTCCATCTTTCACTAGGCTCTTGATGTATCTTCTTAAGCTTCTTAAATGCAACACAGCAAAAATATAAGTTTATTATCATTCCTTTCTGCCCTTCTCAGTGCCTTGATTCCCTGTTACATTTGATCATACTCTTATCTTCTTTTCGTATTAAACTGATTTTGGCATAATTCTTAGTTTTACCACAACAAACATATTTTCAACCACTTTTCTTTCTGCCAAAAGCCTTCCATTCAAGATCAGACCACTTGATTAGCCTGGATTCAATCTAACCACTTGACCACTACTTTTTATCTTCCACTTGATTTACTATAACCTTCTTTTCTCCTTTCTTTCAATATTCACTTTTGCCCTTTCTAGCTCTTCAAAAGTTCTGTTGTCTTTTGTGTGATCTCATTTCACTGCATACAACACTTACATTTATTGTATTTTCAAGGCCATATATATCTTGTCCCATCTTAGTATCTGAACGTGGTCTATTTTATATTTCCCTAGTCTTGACTGTCTACTATTTTCCTTTCCAAAAATTTGAAAACTGCTTGCAGTTTTCTGATCAGCAATATGTGCCTTTCCTTACAATACTGAGTTCCCCCAAAACTCAGCATTGCTGTGAATGAAACAAATACTGAAGGGAGGAAGAATAGAGTCTAAGTAACAGAATAATCATGTTCTATGCTATGAGATTTTATTGAGGCCATACTATTTTAAGTATAATCTTTCTTTTTACCTCATTATATATACATTATTCATTTTCCTTACATATTTAAAAACAAACCACCGTTTCTTCAGAGCAAAAGACAGAGATAATAGTTTCCTAAAATATTTGGGAATAACACTATCCTGAAAGCCATAAAAATTATTAATCGCAATCTGTGATTTCATAGACTTACCATAATGCATGAGTTTTAAGTAGATGTTACAAAGAGCATTCAAAGATATGAAATTAGACTACTTAATGTGTCCTGAAGATATGGTAGGCAGTAGATTTGGATGCTAACATATGGATCTAAATTATTATTTAATAATCTCATTTTTTAACATCTGTATATATTTGTATGTGAACGAGCGAATTAATTGACAGAAACTAGAAAGAAAAAAAAAAAAACACTAATACTAAAAATTCCAAAAGAAATGGGACTGAATGAAGGAAGAAGGACTAAATATCCATTTTTTCACTTCATCAATAGCTATTAAAACAGTGAGATTTTGCACTGAGGAAGTCCTAAAAGGATTCAGGTTAGTACTTAATTTTTTGACTGGTGACTCCAAGAGGGACTCAAAACAAAAGCAAATAGCACAATTTTCTGCTATATTCCTTCTTGAGGAACATTTTGTATTTGACTGAGCAAGAAAAATTACTGGCAATATTTTGAATGAACCAAGGTCTATCTTTTCATAATGTTCTTACAAAATAAGAAAATAATATGGCTGTGCTTCATGCTCCTTCTATATCTCAGGGGCAAAACTGGCATCATATTGTACCCATGTAGACATTTGATCCTTGTAAAGTTCTCATAAACAGAGTGCTGGAGGCATTCACCATGGAGTCCATGGGGAGGGCAGGTATACCATAAACTGGAAAATCCTCTCACAATATCAAAGAGTTGAAAGAAACTTGAAAAGTATTAGCAGCCACCAAATACTCACTTGTAAAGATATATTCCTACTGGACATAATGTTAGATTTTTTTGTATTATTTTTAATAGTGGATCATATGGATTACTTCAAAACTTTAGGCAAACAGCGCATAATAAAATTTCCTAATATTTCTGTGATGAAAGGTCTATGTCATATGTTATAAAGAAGTTGTAATCTACTCTTTATTGTAAAAAATGACACATTTCATCAGGAAGTCTTTTTTTTCATCGTACACGATCTAACTTTCCTATTATTCAGAGTACATGTAAGTATGTTTTTACACTGCTGGTAATGGAAGACAGAAAACCTATCAAATTTCCCAACTACACTCTCATCTGATCTTTGAAACACGTTTCAGGAGTATTTAGAAAACTACTAGTATCTGAGACTATATTAATAATTTGGATACATACATTTATAGACTCCTGTTTTCTTGACTAGTGTTAAAATTACTAATGTTTGTTATGAAGAGAATAGATTGGGATAAAAAACTTCATCTCAAGTAGGTCAATGACAGACTGCAATGTGTCATCATGAAGTCTTGAATTTTAAGATAAAGTCCTGTGAATTTAAGGCTTCTGCGCCAAGATTTAAGTTATTTCACTAACAAGCAGGAGAAAGATACACTTATCAAAGACAAATATTTGAACCAAGCCAACAATATTGCTACATAAATGCCAATTTCACTGCTTCAGGTACATTAGGCATATTTTGTGGTGAAGGGCATCCCCTTTCTCTCACATTTGAAAGGAATAGTGTTTCATTTTTTAAAAAACTGTATTTGAAATGGGCAGAAACACATTTCCCACCCTGTGAATGTTCTTTAGATTCCGTTTCTCTGCCCCTGAAATTTCTTTATGATAAAACATGAGGTAAAAGGGGATTATATGTAAATGTCATATACCTGCCATTACAAAGAAACATTTCAGTTGATTGGATTTCTGATTCCGGGTGAATATTGTAACTCACCACACTTCAGAGACACTCTGTAGTCCACTAAGTGTTTGTTTATATGAAGTGAAACAGCTCCAAATGAAGAGCACTTGAGAAGAACCATTCCAAAAGAACTTAAGGAATTTTAGTCAAAATTAACACATTTCCGGTAAAATACTTTTTGTTGTTTCTTTTGCCTAAGCCATCACTTTGCAGGAAGAGATTGGTGGGGAGGGTTAGTTTGTTTGGTTTGTTATTTGCTGACATTCTAACATCATTCTGAATACAACAGTTTAAGAAAGAACCAACCAGTTCCAGTTTTCTTCCTTTCTCTGTCCAGTTTAGATTTTTGGACACACACTTTCACAAAATATGTTTTTTGTTGTCGTATTTCCAAAACAGGAAAAAATGTGGAGTAATACAACATTTGTTATGTTCCTATCAGCAATGGAATTTATATAAAAACATTGTGCTCTAGAGGTTTGAAGGATAAATGAGTAGGCTTTGCTAAGCATTTATTCATTACAGTTCCTGCTATTTGTATGATATCCCTGGCCAATTTACATCACCCTGTAACTTCTCAGTTATTAAGCCATCCCTGGAGCCCAAAGCTCTGATCATAACAGTTTTAATATAGTCAGTCCTTTTTGCTCCTATAATTTTGCTCAGAAACTGAAATACAAATCCACAACCACATCTGAAATTTTCTGGAACAGCAATAAAGTTGCAAAAACAAACAAGCTCAAAAAAGAAAATAATATACTGCTTAATATTGTAGGATTGCTACCTTTACCATCTTAGTCACTTATCTTTGGAAGAGAGCAAAAATGAGGAGAATGTATAAAGTTAAATGAAACCAATCAAGCGTCTTTACTGATATGTGAGGTTCTGGATCAGGAATAGCTAGGAGCTGACACAGTATGCTGAAAAGATGATCCACTATATATGTTTATATGCTAGTTGAGAAGGTTGAAAGGACAATTGGGGGAAAACCAAAATCTTTCATCTCATTTTTGCAGTATTGTGGGAAACCTGTGTGAAGAAATGTCTATGGTGACATCAAAAGGGAAAGTCAAATATCATAACTCATGTGGCAGAGAGATGTTTCCTTTGATAAAATAGTGTCTACAACAAAAGAAATGTGTTAAGAAGATATAACTGGAAAAGGAGGTAGGGAACTCCAGAAATTAATATTCAAAGAAGAAAAAGAATTAGATACACATATTAAGCAAGTTAATTTCTCTGGTTATTTTTCTATCAATTCTATTGACTTCCCTGAAAAATCCTTAAGTGGTAATGATTGAGTGCTTGGCATTTCCAAAAACATTTTTTGAAATACATCACTACAGAGCTGTATAATAGGCAGAACTGCATTGGTGTTTTACCTATTAAAAGGTCAGCATTTCTTTTTCAAACTTCTAATCTATTTTATGTAATTTTTGATTGGTGGTGTGGACTGAGTGCTTAAAGATATCCAGTTCTTTAGTAGTTTTACTAGTGCACAGTGCTTCTGTCAGCTCAGAAGTTCAAATTATCTGGGAATCTTGTCCACCCTAGTATCCCTGAAGAGACAAGATGATTTAATTTGAGAACTGTGGCCAAAGACAAAATTCAAAGTTGAAACACAAGCAATTAATATGAGACAAACAGCTCTTGAGTAAATAATCTACACCATAGTGCTGTAAGGAAGAACAAGCTCAGAAATCTTCAATTCATGTTTCTATTTGTTTATTCTGAATAATAGAGATGGCACAAAGTAAACTAAGGAGATGCTAACACAAGCAGATTACAAATGCAACAGAGAAAGCTGCTCTACCTCTCTAATTGAATTGTATACAACAATTTCTGTTTATATATTCATTCATTCATTATCACAGATTAAGAGATTATGCCAGTTATTTAAATAACTGTTGACTCTGTCAAACCCACTACAGTAAAGGTCTACCAAAAGGATTTACTTGCATGAAAGATTGACTGGAATACATTTTCACAAATTTACAGGTTCAGTTTGTGGAGAGTAGCAGAGAGCTATAGAAATATAAAGAGACATAGCTTTTTAACAGTGCACATGCAGGTTGACAGCATAAAAGCAGACTTTATTTTCAAGGATTTGAAGCAAATTGGGAGTAAATTGGAAGCAAAATCCAGGCATGCTATAGAAGTCATCTGTGTACATATCGCAAACCTGGTTTCACAATAAAGCACAAAGCTTTTCCTTTCTGCTTCATGGCCCATCTATCTAGAAAAGCCCTGTTTCAGGGGACTTTCCTGTCCATTTTGTCTTTGTCTCTACTTGTTCTTCCTTCATCTCTCTCTTTATTTCTCTTACAGTCTGTGTCATTTCAAACTATTTCTTCACCTTCCTTTCCCCTGCTTCAACTACTTCAGTGTTTCAGCTCTCCCCCCCTTTTCTCCCTTCTCATTTCCTTTCAATTCTTCCTTTTTCCTCACACTTAATCTATGTCTCCACATTTTGATCCTCACATCTTTGTCCTGTGCTTTGAGTCTTTCCTCTGAAATGCCAAAGATTTATTTTCTCTTTGCTGTTACCAAATCCTGCCTTCTTCTGTTCCAGCCTCCCTGTATGCTCTTTGGCCCCTCAAGCATTTTTAACTTCATTCCTCTTCAGCAACCCTGCCCTCAGCTGTCCCAGCCTTCTTTCCTTCTAGCTATTCCCTTCTCGAACATACGCCAGTATCTAGGGATGGGGCAACACAGTTTTTGAAGTAAATTGCGTATGTTCATGTTACAGGAGTAAAAGTCGAGTAAGTTTAGACTTTGATGAGGTGAAAGAGCAGGTACCATAGAAAGGTTGTGAATGTTTCTGGAGTGATAAAATTTATACTTTTACTTTTTCAATCGCCTTCATAGACAGTACAGGAATACAGTAAGAATCTTCAGCTAAATCTTATTTTAAAAAGGGAGGGGTAATATAGATAATAGATATGTTTGCTTATTTAATAAATCAGATTTTGAAGGTTGAATGTTTTTAAAACCTAGTGTGTCCCAATGGCCAACTCCCTGAGCCTTTGATTACCTTATTAGGTGAAGATGGAGAAAAATAGCTGGAAGAACATATGAAAGAGGTACTAAGGAAGATCTCTCAAGCAGTCAGCTTAACTGGCCTAGAGGTGTCACTCTGCGGTATGAGTTACAAAAAAAGAGTTGCCAGGACAAAAGCTGAAAATGCAGTTATACAGGGACACATCACTCTACCTAAAGCGATTCATTAGTGTCCCTGGTATTTAGGCAAGTGCTAGGAAATGGCTATATTATCCACACAGCCTTTTATGCTCTTCCCTTCTGCACTCAGAGCCACAGAACTAGGAGAAGTAGCACACAGGAAATGTGCTGCTGCACAGTATTGCAGATTTTCTCTAACTCTGTACGTCTCAGAAAAAGATATAGGACAGCTGCCTTTTCTTTTTTTTTTTAATTTCCTTTTCAACAACCCTAGTAACCTACCATCCCACTGAGATTTCACCAGGTGTAGAATCCATCTCTCTGTAGAATTATGTGTACAACCCCCATTAAGTTCACTCAGCATTGTGCACATAACACAGGAGGCACATTTTTTTCCTGCATGTTTGTGAAAACAAGTATCAGGTTGATTCTCATTCAGATGCAAATATGAAGTCAATCAAAATCACTGAAAAACCTGTAGGCTGTCATTGTCAAACTGAGAGGGAGGTGAAAAGTAGCCCCTTGTTGCCAGCTGTACAGCAAGGGAAATGGTTAAAATATGGTGAGGCAGACAGTGTTGTGGTATTTCTCATTACAAAAGGTCACTGCTCTGCTAGTTCATCACCATTTTTTGGAGAGAACTGCAGAAGGCTGTGTCAAGGAAAGAAAAGTATTATACAGGAAACAAGAAATACTGCAAAGCATTAGGGAGACAAAGAAAGAACTTAGTGACTTCAAGGAGTTGCATGGATATAACCTGGGGCAAAGTTTGGCTGTGACTGTTTTAATCTGCATATCACTTCACAGTATCCAGTGTGCTAAGTGATGGTCTTAGTAACATGGTTGTAAATCCAGAGTATCTCTACTGAAGACAACTGTCCTGAAACCAATGGAGGTAATCCAGATTGATGCTGGTGTAAATGAAATCACACTCTGACCTTAAGCACTTGCTCTGTCTAAGGTAATATATTTTTTTAAAGTCTTCCTGATAGTTAATCTTTCTTCACGAAATCCAGCTTCACTGATTTGGTAGACTCACAGTGGTATGATCTGACATTTCTTGTTTCTTTTTGACTCTCTCCATTTTCAAAGAAAAAAAGTCAAAGCCACTTCAGCCATTTGCGTAGAACCAAGGTGCCACACCAAAAAGAGGGCAAATTTATCTTCTCTTCTGTCTGTGCATTTCATCAAGTAATCATTCATCTTTTGCTGATAACGTTCACATATTTAAAACCTTTTTGACATTCAGTTGTTTTTAAAAAGTTGACCCATTTCTCGCACTTCTCTCTTAAAATGACCCCCCAGACAACCTTCCTGGAATCCAACTCATTCCAATGGATACTCTCTCTGAGTCACAATTACATTGCTTGTTGGTCAAGCAAGATAACAAAGGCAGCAGAAGGATGCAGGACTGCAAGAATGTACTGCTGCTGTCAATAGCACTCAGACAGCTGAGTAGACAAAAAGCAAAATAAAATGTAACTTTTTACTCCTTAAATATAACTTTTGAAACTAAGTCTCAGATCACTTAAATTCCGTTGTTCTGAACAAAATTTATTGACCTATTTGCCAAAGATTGTGGTAAGTTAGATGATAGAGCAACAGCATCTCTTATTTTGGCAGGAGTAGTAACAGGTAGATCCATCAAGTCACTCTGGAAAACAAGTCAGTATCAAGGATATCTCCACACCTGCTACCTCTGTTACTAATGCTCTCAAAACGGTTTCACCAGCTTTCAGTGCTGCCACAGCTGCTTCTTTGTGTGCTGAATGTTTTACCTCTTTGGCAGCAAGAAACCAAATGACGCTACTCATTAAATTTATACTGCTTGTGACACATAAAATAAATGACAGGCCTTCCTTCTTCCCCATTACTTTTGTTGCTCTGAAGGACTACTCCAAATCTGAAGGACCTGTTTCGTGTTTATTGTTATTAATCTGAATTGCGGTTGCTTCCAGACAGATCAGTCAGAATCCAGTATTAAGTGTCCCACATAAACAATTTGATCCCTTTCAGAGATTAAACATGATTCTTGGTTTTGAGTCTTTTTTAATGTAACTCTCATTCTTACATACAGATTCTTTCAGCTTTGTCTAGGTGCCAGTCATCAACTTTACCACTGCTTAGCTGCATTCACTGAATTGCCTTCAGTGAAAAAGCTGCTAGATTACATACCCTTTGGAAGAGCAGACTTGTTTTTCCTCTCTGTTTAAAAAGCACCATGCATATGTGGTGTTTGAGGCTGTATCAATTACCACTGCAAAACACAATTATACGCTGCCATATAATTAGCTGATGGATACAGGTTATTACCTTACCATTGACACCATAGCTCCTCTCCACTTCTCTGCTTTGCAAAGTTGCAGGTGGAAAATGAGACAAAGTTTTTTGGTGTGGTCCCAAATATTTTTGCTTTGTTATGATTACATGCTTTTCTGCACCATATAAATATATACTTTCTTCACAAACACAGTGTTTCTAATTCCATTTTGTAACACACCAGTAAATTTGGTGTCCAGTCCATTAAATTGGGAGAAGTTAATCTTGAATCACCAGGAGAGCACACTGAGTGGTCCACCCTAGGCCTCCTTTTACTAGTACCCTTAATTACTCATCATTTAAGATCATTTTCATTCTTCTATCTGGATACAACATTCATTCACTGATAACCGGAATCACTTTATGACCATAGGAAAGGCAGATATTTTCAAGGCGAGACATTGTCCTTCTCAAAGACTACCTAGGATCCTTAAGCATCTGGGAAATATTTTCATTTCTGAATTAATAAACCTGCAGCAAGCCATTTCAGTGACTGATACACAGACAAAGTAGGTATATACTGGAGACGTTTGAGGAAAGAAACAATTCGAAAGAACTATCTCCCCATTTTCTTAGTGGGTAAAGAAAATGCACTGGGTATTATCTGTCAGAGGCATGTAAAAAATTAAGCTAAAACTCAAAGGTTATTTACATTAAAAGTTTACAACCCAAAATCATAGCGTATTTGTCAGCTATCAACTAGATACTTTATATCAAAAAAGTTGGATGATAGGACTGGCAACATGAGATATTCATTAAGTCAAATTCTTGTTTATGATATGATTTGACTAGAACAGTTGACCAGACTCTGCCACAGAAAATACAAAAACTGAAGTACTGAGATACAGAGCACCGTTGGGAATCTTACCAACCTTAGAATAAACAAGAATGTAAAATGCTGTGTTATGTAGGTCATTAAAAATCACATTTGTATTACATCAGCTTGACCGTTGCAATACGAATCTTACCTATGCAAATGAAAATGGTTTCCCTTGTGTTCATTATACCAATGTGTAGTATTCTTTCTTGGTACTTTTTATGTGTTAAATATTAAAACTCACATACTGAGAGTCTGAAAATTAAATCAGATAAGATTTTTAATGTTTTTATGTTTTTCCCATCCACACCATTACAGCAATGTATTAAATGTCCTTAAGTTAAATTGCCTTCTTATACAGTTAAGCTGTATTTTGTATAGTCTTTGCAAACTTCTGATTAGTACAGTCACTGACAGCAAGACAGGTACTTTCTTACAATCTCTTTTCAGCAAAGTGCACATCAAGACTATTTCACTATGTAGCAGTTGACATGAACTGCAAACAGGCATCCTACTTTCATTGTCATTATATTCCTGTAAAAAAAATATTGAAAAATATATCACTTTTTAAATTTCTTCTCTCTGGGGTTTATTAAGCCTGTCTCCTTACTATTCACATTGCCTAAGACACTTACCTCGATATCTGATCCAAATCTGTGTATACCTTCAAAGTAGAATTTAAACTTGCTGTAATTTGTATGTGATAAACACAGAATATAAACAATTTTTGATCAATCAGATTACTCAATACAACTTCAGAAGTTCAGTTGAAATAAGAGTCTTATTTCACTATTATATATAAAATATTTTTCAAGTTTTCCACAATTTTATCACTGAGTGGGAGTGGGAAATGAGGCTCGCTAAACAGTGTGAAGAAATTATAATTTATTAAATGAGTCTCAACAACTCTATATACTATACAACATAATGATAGATAAATATTAAATTTTAATTTGAAATGGTATTAATTCTCTGCATAAGCAGTTAGACAGCTAAGATGAAGCTTGCCTAGCACAATGCAGGTTTATGTTACAGGCGGTAAGTGGCCTGCAGTACAGAGTCCACCTTCCACCACAGCTAAATTGCTAAAATTGGGACTGACTTTTTTCACATATTTCCATTAATCTATCCTTTGAAATCATTTCACCAATTAGTTCCTCATATTACATGGTTTATACGCTGTACATGCAGGGTATATTTGGAAGCCTTAAGAAGAGAAGGCTAAAGGAAGATCTTGTTGCAGTCTTTAGCTATGTATGGGACAGTATAGAGGAGGCAGAACCAGACTTTCTTAGAGGTGCACAGTGACAGGAAAAGAGGTTACAGATGCAAGTTGCAACAAGGAAAATCACAGTTAAGTATAAGGACAGATTTTTAACAATAAAAGTTCTTAAATATTGGAACAGGTGCCCAGAAGGTGGTGTGTCTCCATCCTTGGAGGTCCTTGGTTTGAGTAGCGGAGTTGGACTGAATGACCTCCAGGGCTCCTTCCAACCTACTCGATTCTCCGATTCTACTCGTACTCTTAACAAGGAAAATATCTTCCAATCATTAATCTTAGTATTTGTATGAATGAATACTGCTTCCTAATTGGATCTGAGATATAAACACTGAATCTGTATTCCTACTTGTTGTTAGACATTGTTTTAGCAAAATCTCCTTAGTCTCAAATCCCTTACATATATACCAACAGGCAATGTTGGTCCTGTGATCAAATGTAGTAGTGCAGATTTTTACATGATATATTATGTTTCCAGAATATAAAGAACTGGGAAAAGCAGAAGTTAAAAAAAAAATAAAATATGTATGTATATGGATAAGATTTTTAGACATTTGATTATATATATCAGACTATAGCTTCTGCTCTGATAGTTACAATGCTAGCTCAATGGCTATAATTTTTGTCTCTATTCAGCAGTTTATTTAAAATCTGACTTTCCATTACCATATTCAGACTTTATATGCTTAAGAATGTCTTTTTTAATTAAAGTTCTTCAAAAATGAATCTTGAAGACTCAAAATACATCTTTCTTTATAATAGAGTATTTTCCCCATCCACCACTTTCTTCTCAAATGAAGTCTGTTAATGACATACTAACTCAACTGGCCTCTGCCCTACAAATAGCTACACAAGCAGACATTTGCAGCCCCAGAAAATGTGTGGAGGCTCTACACTGTTGGGGAGGGTTTCCAGATCTCAGTCTAGAAATTAGCTGATTATTTAAGATTTAATGTGTTCTGCATCAGGTGCTGGACTTTGATCAGTGCAGCCAGTCTGCACAACATCAAAGCCCATGTATTAATTTGTTAGCATGTTCCTGATGCTGACCTTTCCTTGCCTTCTGTCCCCAAATAGCAACGGTAGCAGCACCTACTTCCTTACAGCTAGATCATCTGAAGCCTAGGTTGTACTTATTATGCATGGTGTATACCTTGCTAGCTCTCAGATGAGAATCCTGAGTTCAATAAGAGTGTCCAGAGGCTTGAAATAGAGCATGAAAAATGAACACCGGTGAGGGGAATTTTTATGATAAAAATGTCCATTTACCCCCTTAAGGCAACCTGACAATTTTTACTCCATTGGAATTCCACTTTCATATTTGCCTATATATATTTGAGATTTTTAATAACTGCTACAAGTTACCAGGAAGGATATAAAACTTATCAAGATGAGAACAAATTTAGGAAGAAAATGGATTGTTTTTTTTTAATTGGTAAAACTTAGATAATTCAAATACCAATTTGTGAATCATACAAATGCATAGTCTTGCTGCAGAGGAGGCCATGTGGGGCCATGTGAGGCTATGTGCTTAATTTTTAAGCCAGAAACATGCAATGATCCTAAAGCATTTAAAACTTCATTAAGGAAGTCTTCAAAGATTGAGGACAAACAACTGAAATTATTAAAACACATCCAAGCCACAGTAACGTTCCAAGACAAGACATTCATTCTCTGGATATGCTTCATCTTGTTGAAAACCAGAGTTTACTATGACTTTGGGAACTGATACACAAATGGTCTTTGCCGCACATCTCTGCCAGTTGGTGTCTTGTTTTTACAACTAACCTGAGGGTTATTTCAGCATGAAGAAAGCAGTGATTTTTATACATTCACACTACAAGGCTTCCTGATACAGGTATATGTGAGGGTCAAATTTGTAAATTTTGAGGCACCATTTCTGTTTTCTCAACATTTATTGTAATTGCAAATGACCACAGAAAAGAAGCCTTGCCTCATGGATTAAGTTCATGTCGGCTCAGTCTTCTCCAAATTGTGAACTGCTCAAGGACCAGCCCTTCAATGTGCAGTGGTGGGCTTCAGAGTAAACTCCTGGTTATTCCAGAACTGTCCTTAGAAAGGCTTCTTGCATCTTCCTTCACAGCAGATGAAATTGGTGATTGTCAAAATTTGGGTGCTGGCAGAGACAAGTCACAAGGTTCATGGCTCCTGTCAAGTATAAGTAACTATTTGTTCTGAGAGTCTGAAAGTTAGTGCAGACATAAAATAAAATAAAATAAAATTTTAAAAGGAGTAGTATCAATCAAATTTTACTTGGTCCACTAAGAACTGTGCTACGTAGGAGCTGAAATTTTTAATTTTACTGTAGTAATTAATTTTAAAAAGTACTACTAGATTTTACCCTGTTCCTTACCCAGGCTTATGAGCCAGTACATATTGAAATAATTAACACGACCTGACCTGTGTTTCTTTTTGCCATGTCAGCATAGGCTTGAGTCCTTGCTCAGATGATTTAAGAAAAAATAAACCCATAATCAGTGTTATTGGACAAAAGGATTGCATCCTAAACTTCACTGCAATGAAATGTCTATCAACAAAGTGAGGAAAAAATAAGATACAGCTCTGGAAGAGAAAAAAGTTAGAAGAAACAATCCAACTAAGCAAAGAACAAGTTTGAAAGGTATTAAATTACGTGAAGTAGCAGCTTGATCCTGACTTTTGATTCTTCCCCAAAAAAAGACTATAATAAGGCATCAGTATCATACTTGAATTTAGACTGCTTAAAGTACAAAGTCATTGAGCTTTAAAAAGTACTGCAATTATCTGAGCTTCTAAAGAAGCCAAGACACTTCCCCTTCCAGAGAAATTATTGGTGTGAATAGCACAAAAGAATGAAGGAGACTCGAGGGGAGAAGAAGTGAAGTAAAGAATAGGGAAAATATCTGTGGGAAAAAGCATCTGTGGAAAACATTTTATATCTGTTGGGATATTGTTTGAATTAGAGTTCAAGGGACTCTGTGCAGGTAAGAAGGGGTAGATGACAGCAAGGGAGAGATTTATACATAAAAACATGTGATAGCTATTACAGTGGCAAAATCAAATACTTACAAGTACAAAATGAGAGAACTCACCAGTCTTTGCAGCCCTAGTTCTTTTCCCTTGAGGATACACATTATGACACAGGTTTTTAATACATAATCACACACCATATTTTTTTCTGCACATGACCCCTACCCCATTGAGTGAACAGAATGGATGGTGATCAATTAAAAAAGAACAGCTATTCAATGTTTTGTTTTACCCTCATTGTTCATTTTGTGGACTTAAGCCTTATCTACTGCACACTATTCAGAGGCTGCAATGAAGACAGAATTATTAATTTCCTCATGGGCTTTTCTCTGGCACTCATCACTGTGATGCTCCACAAGCTTTAATTTATCTTCACAAAGAGCAATGTGATGTGAGGGGTTACTGTTATCCCCACATTACAGATAGCAAACTGAACCAGTGAGACAGTGGGAGTGAAAGTACCTTCTTGTTTACAGTACGCAATTTAGGACTTAGCAACTGATTTCTTAAATTACATAAAGTAGCACTTAGCATGTTCAAGACAATATTCTTATAGACTTCAGTAGTAACTGAGAATAGTCAGAACAACTCAGACCAACAGAAATCAGAAAAGGGAGAGCAGTGATTATCTGCTTCTACTGTAACACCAAACTAGACCTCTGCAACATATACAAAATCCAAATTTCTGTTTCATTCACATTCCAACTTTGGCAGTAAAAACATAGGTCATATGAAAAGCAGCCCAGGTTCACATCCCCAGAAAGTCCAGATAATGCTCTGAATAAAGCACAGGCTCCCATGGAAGATGCGCTAAGTAGCGATTGAATCAAGGTGACTTCTTGCATATGCAAGAGAATTTGGAACTGAAGTTACAAGGTAATATGTCATTCTAAGACTTTATAATGCTTAGTTTTGCAACTACAGCAATGCTTTGTAAAGTAGAGCATCTGGCTGTTTCTATTTTATTTCCTGCACTTTTAAATTTAAAAAGGAAGCAAACAGAACTTTTACATGACGCTGTCGCACTGTCCTTTGGCAAGTCTGGGAGTTTTGCATGGAGTTTAGCCACTTCTGCTCATGGTATATGTGCAAGCAACGGTAGGATATTGAAGAAACCAGCATTAGGGGAATGAATCAGACTTACTCTGATTGTCTCAGACCTAATGTCTGCCCATCTTATTGCCTTAGCCATCCCAATAACAATGAAGTGACCACATACCCTCATAACTTTATTGAATCGTCTTTGTGTTGAATCAATGACTTCTTTCTTTGTGATGGGTCTAACAGGAGAGTCCTGAAAACCGTACAAGAGGCAAACTTCAGCTCTGTGGTCAGCCTTAGCTCAGACGTCCTCAGAGAATCTGTCAACCTTCACTACAAAGTCCTGCCTCATCCCTTCAGCCTTGGACTGGGAAATTATCATATTTGCTGTAATTATCAGATGTTCTGAGAGGCTGGTCTAAACTGATTAAGAACAGAATCTTCTTAGACTTAGCAGCTTCAATTTTCATATTTATTTGTGGGCTGTTTACCAGTTTGCAAACCAGAGTCCTGGCTTATAAAAAAGAATTGTCTCATCAAATTTCATTGAAATTGGGACCAATCAACAGGGAAAATTTAATTTAACTTATTCATCTGATGAAAAATTACAGCCAAGAAGATCTTTTTATGAGAAAATCATACAGCTCTGACATTAGATAGTGTTCTCCATTCTGATTTTAATATACTTTCAAGAGCAAAAAAGAGAAGAGGTAGAAACATTGCAGTCATTAATCAAATCTAAGATACAATAAGGAAAAGTGAGGTGATGGTTCTGGAAAGTTTCCAAAAGATATTGTTCAAATGCTGCCTATCCCATAAACACACATTATTCTAAATCAAGAAAGTATTTTAGTATAACCTGGATGCTAATATATTTTTTGTTATCACATAGAAAAAATGTAGTGGCAAATTTGTGTCCTCTTTGTCCTAATACCACATTTAAAGGAAAGGTTTCTCTACTCTCCCAGTGAACTAAGGAGTATCAGTCAGATCTGTTCAAACACAATTTTCGAAAGGGCCTCTAATGACCAAGGTATATGACTATTACATTACTTCATCTTCAACTCTCCCCTTCCATCTCTCCAGGACACAAAGAAAAAAAGAAAGCAGCAAAATGCATATTCAAAAGTGGAGTTCTATAATCAGGATCACAGAAAATGTGGTGAAAACCACAGATAAGACTTGGCAAACTGAACTACCTATAGGACTACTATTAGTAACTGTAGAATATATCTAATCTTAGACATATAGAATACTTAGACATGTAGAGTACTCTTAGGTAGTCCCTTTTCCCTTCTCCTTAACTAAGGATGCAGATTATCAAATCCCTAACTTTTAAAGGAGGAGTACTTTTAAGAGTATGTTAGTTGGGCTGATGATTATATATTAGAAGATAGGATAAGATAAAATCTTGCATTTACTGCAGTTGTGAAACATACTCATCCTGAGCCACATCTAACATTAGCTAGTGTGCAGATGGGTGATGTAGGCATAAGATTTTTTTCATTGTGTCTTATCCTCTACGTAATTCTTTTGAGTGTGAATTTTACAAAATTCCAAGTATGCATAGGGGCAAAATATGGTAGTAAGGGAAGTTTTTTAAAAAGCAAGTATGAAATGTTGTCCAGATACAAAAGAAAAAAAAACAACCTAGCAATATCTTTGCAATTACTTAAAGACAGAGGATTAGACTACTTTCACTAGGTGTTTTCAAAGTAAATCAGTAATAAAGTCAGACTGATAATTTTATACTGTGTTTCTCCAATAATCACTAGTACTTGAATTCCACTGTATATGATCATGGATCCATCTGCTTCTCATACTGCCCACCTTCTACTCCGAATAACAACAAAGCTGAGTATCAGTATATTTCCGATCACATCACAAAACCATGTTACAGAGAAATGGCCAAAGTGTATCCCATTTTGAAAACATATGGGTGTAATTTAGTATAAAAGGCAGAATATGACAGCCAGGTACATTTATAGCAGCTTTTCTTTGGATGAGATGCTTTCAGGTGAATGTATCCTGTATTTGTGGCTTTCATTGACTTCCTTGTATATATGAGTGAGATAAGAGTTTTAAAAAAATTTTTTTTTAATCTCACAAGTACATTGCAATGATGAAAAAGCAATGCTGTGGTCAGCTAAGATGTATTCAGAAGAGATTTTTGAAGGCAAAACTGACAGTGAGAAAGTAGAGGTTAAGTGCAGGACTCAGCTCTGCTGGCACTGGTGAATGTCCAAGAATAGGAGACTCCCACTACAGTGTGGGGTCAAAAGCAACAGAGTAACTCATTCACTTAAGGCTCTCTTCATTCTAAATGTTGACATCTGATCTCCAAACTTTCCAGAGACAAATCCTCACTCAAAATCCAGTCTCTAAAATAGTTGTTTCCCATAGAAACAAGATGAGCACCCAGAAACACTAAGAAGAGATTTACTTCATTACAGAAAATATTTAACAGAATCCTCAGGCCACTTGTCCCCTGGCATGGCAGCTGAAGATTGAAGGCCATATTTTCAGCAGTTGCTCCAGAAGTGCCCTGATAACTACTTAACCTCTGCTGGTAAAATCCTAAGACATCCTCACAGCTCTCCTTCCAGCCCTCTGCCGAACTCTCCATGTTCTGTGATACTTGAAGAGACAGAGAGTAACTTCAACTAGCTGAGAAGATGAGTGAATATACGCTCCTTGTATGAGTTTGGACTCCACTTTCTGCACAGGAGAATACATTGCACCATTTTGTCAGTTTTTATTGAGATAATCTCCTGTTGAAGTCTGTAGAGTTTGCTTGGCAAAGTATTCATAGAGGGGAGGGCTAAAGGGGTGGCTTCTGTGAGTAGCTGCTAGAAGTTTCCTCCATGTCTGACAGAGCCAATGCCAGCCAGCTCCAAGTTGGACTTCCCGCAGGACAAGGCTGTGCTCATCAACGATGCTGGTACCACCTCTGGCATAATGTATTTAAGAAGGGGAAAAAGTTACTGTGCAAGAGCAATTGCAGCTGGAGAAGAGAGGAGTGAGAAGATGTGAGAGAAACAACCCTGCAGACCGCCAGGTCAGTGCAGAAGGAAGAGGAGGTGCTGCAGGTGCTGGAGCAGAGATTCCCCGCCAGCCCGTGGTGCAGCCCGTGGGGAGGCGGGCTGGGCCCCGACAGTCCATGGAGACCCACGCTGGGGCAGATCCCCACCTGCAGCCCGGGGACGACTCCATGCTGGAGCAGGGGGATGTGCCCCAAAGAAGGCTGAGATCCCGTGGGAAGCCTAGGTTGGAGCAGGCTCCTGGCAGGGCCTGTGGCCCCATGGAGAGAGGAGCCCAGGCTGGAGCAGGTTTGCTGGATGGGCTTGTGACCCCGCGGGGGACCCAGGCTGGAGCCGTCTGTGCCTGAAGGGCTGCACCCCGGGGAAGGGACTCATGCTGGAGCAGGGGAGGAGTGTGAGAAATCCTCCCCCTGA
Organism: Cariama cristata; assembly: GCF_000690535.1. Taxonomy (NCBI): domain Eukaryota; kingdom Metazoa; phylum Chordata; class Aves; order Cariamiformes; family Cariamidae; genus Cariama; species Cariama cristata. Next base: position 4,743 of record NW_009606999.1, on the reverse strand, counting down.
GGAGGAACGAGTGTGTGATGAACTGACCCCAACCCCCATTACCCATCCCTCTGCGCCACTGGAAGGGAGGAGGCAGAGAAAATTGGGAGTGAAGTTAAGCCCAGGAAGAAGGAAGGGGTAGGGGGAAGGTGTTTTTAAGGTTTGGCATTATTTCTCATTACCCTGCTCTAATTTGATTGGTAATATATTAACCTAACTTCCTCAGGTTGACTCTGTTTTGTCCATTGGTAATTGGTGAGTGATCTCTCCCTGCCCTTATCTCGACCCATGAGCCTTTTGTTATATTTTCTCTTCCCTGCCCAGTTGATAAGCAGAGTGATATAGTGGCTTTGGTGGGCACCTGGCATCCAGCCAGGGTCAACCCACCACAAAGTTAAAAGTAAAAATTATTTAGGATGTCAAGATCTGTATTTCTTTACCAGACAAGGAAGAGCCTCAGACTTCCTTCCTGTCTTCAGTTTTGCTTTAAATGGGGACAATCAATGAAAAATACCTAAGCTTCTTTCTAAAACAATGGGTGAAGTACACAATTTTTCCCTGTTAATGAAATAGCCTCATTCTAAAGACAAGAGTGTGTGAAGGCTTGCTAAGTCTTCTGGTTATCTAGTACTACACAAGACCAGCGGTATGAATTTTAACTAAATTTGTCTGGCTCATCCTTTGGTGAACAAAGTCTCATACAGACGTTTGTGTGCTGGCCATGCTTTTCAAATCAGGGTAGAGGTTGTCCACCTTATTTTTCTCAAAATATGGAAGGTTTATGAGTCACATACTAGAGAAAAATCCATAGAGACTAATGGTGGAATGTCCTCCATGTGTTTCTGTGATTTGAGGGACAACCAGTTCTGCAATATGCATCATGGTAGTATCTGTGAATCAAATCAACGTAAGACTCAGTTGCAACGCAATATGTAATTCAATGTTAGTCTGAGTAAAGATAAACAAGATACTTGTTATTTTTTATCATTTCTTATATTCCATGTTGAAACATTAATGATGAAATATCTTGAGAAATTATCTAATGTATTTACCTCATGCTTCTGTGATGGTTAAGAGCACTAGAGGAAACAGATTCAAATGTCATTTCAAAATTAAGAAAATCACTAAATGAGTCTCTCCTCTTCCACATATCAGAAATTTGAGAATATCTTCTGTATATGGTTTTAATGCACAGTATTTCCCCCCTTGTGAAGGGACTCTGCGTATACAGAACAAGGGAAAAAAAAAAACAACAAACAGAATAAGGTATTGTAGACTTCATTTATTACTCCATGAAGAATTGCTTTGATTGAACACAACTCCCTTTGCACCCCCCATATATCTCTAGAGATGCCATTTGAGGAGAGGTGCAAGACTTACAGCAGTTTGAGTGTATCAGAAAAAGAGTTTAGGGTTTTAGTCAAGAACAAATTTTGTTGGGATATCAGGCATCTAAAATGCTTCAATCCATATTTATGTAGTTAGTAAATCACCATAATTTTCTTCTGATTTCTGACGATAACTGTGTCATAACAATGCTATCATATATTTACTTCAGTAATGTGGCACTTTAAGAAACCTTCTGAATTGTCAAGAAGTTGTATCAAGCACATTTTATCATCCTATATAACTGTATCTACTTTCGTCTTGAACTCATGGGTTTCCTTCTTCCACTACATCTTTAATTTTGGCAATCTTTTTTCTAATAGCCCTTCTAAATGTATTTTAGATTAATTATAATTATTTGTTCCTATATCAACATTATACTTCAGTGTACATAATTTTCTTCCTGCCTGATACTCCCTTGATTCTTTAACTTAAAGCAAGTATTTTCCCTTCAGCCCTAGTTCGCCAAGTTAAGTAAGCTGATCTTGCCTCCTTTCTTTGAGTAAACACGTCTTTTCCTCTGACATCTCAGTCATTCTGTAAATCTGCCACAGTTTGAACTGATCTTGACTAGCATGAACACTTGGAATTTTACATAGTACTCCAGGGGTGTTTCACCACGTTAGAAATACTTTTCTTCTCTATTAGGAGCACCGTGCTTGATAATTTTGCAGGATTGCATCTGCCTTTTTCACAGCATTCTTGTAGTGGTGACTGTCACGCTGTGCCTAACTAGCACTCAAGATTTGCTATGTCCTGTTTCCAGAGGACAATCCCCTGACCTTAGGCAATTCCTTCCATTGTCATGCTTAAATCAGGTTGGATTAGCACACTTCTATTTCTTGTATGAAAGTCATTATAAATATTTTTTTTTTTTGCTGAAGTAAAAAAAATATATGTGATTGGCTAGGTTCCTTTATCTGGAAAATCAACTCTCTGATAAATCAGATATATTTAGTTTGATCTGTGAACTTTATGCAGACAATATTGCATTTTATTCCAGTTTTCATTTCCCCTTCCATTTACACACAAAATGTTGCAAAAAATATTAAATTTTGAGAACAAAGTAAAGAGCATTTAATTTCCAGATTGTTTCAATCCTTCTTTTAAAAATAAATACTGAATTCACATCACCAGTCATGTGACAACTTCACTTTTGAATATTTCCTTCCTAATAGACACATAATTTAATCTACTGGTTGTTTCAGAAATTTACAGCAGATACTTGTTTTATTTATCCTAACTAGAGCAAGCTAAACAGTTTGAATTTTGTTTTGATTTTGAAAGGAGTAATTTCAATGCAGTCATTCCCCTTTGCTGTTAAAAATAAGATACTGTTTTGATCAGCATCACCTTTTTACTAATATTGAGACAAATATCTACCTAGTTGAGAATCACACTTGGATTCCTTTTTATCTCAATAGCATAATTATTATGGCATTTCTATCTTTCTTTGGACTAATTTTATTTATATAACTGCAGCATCTTTTAATATTTCTTTTCTCTCTCTTGCAATGCTTAGCTCTCTTTCACTTTTGGCATTTCTGCAAGTTTTGACCTTCAAGATTTAATTTTCTTGATGATTTTTACTTTTTTTCCATTTTTTAAATCTTGACTCATTCCTAATAGTTTCTTTAAGGAGTTTATTATACTAACAGTCTTCCATAAAAGGTTTTTTTTTTCCTTTTATTAAGATACAGTTCTAGACATTTGTTTATACTGTTAACCTGAGAAAACTTCAGCATTCCTCTACATTCAGTCACTCTCATTTCAATTGGCTTAATAAAAGAAAAAGCAGGTGGGGGTTTTTGCCAAAATGTGCCTTGCTGAGTGAAAACCAAGTCAGCTACTAGTCATTTCCTGTTTATCCTTCCATTTATTTTCATTTATCATTGCCTAATGGTTTCATGCAATTTGCCAAATCTGGATGTTTGAAGTTGCTACGTCTTCCTGGTTTAGTGATTATTTGGTAGTGAATTTGTTCGTGTTACAGACATGTCTTTAGAACTTCCTGTTGGAAAGCATAGGTAGCTGCCTATTCAGTATGTTAGTTTTTTATGCTTTTCGTATATATTGGATTGCTACTCTAGGCGCTTTGTAGTGATGCTTTAAAAATGCTACAATACTTTGTAGTGTGACACCTAAGTCTCTTTGTGCATTCATTTCTTATCCATTAAAATCACATATTGCTTGAATGTGTGAAGTGTGCCCACTAAAATCAATTAAGTTGATCTTCTGATCGTTTTTGTACCACTACAGAACCACTATAGACTTACAGGGCAAAATAATCAACTGATTTCAGTGGAGTTATGTCTGTCTGTAGTAGCTGAAGATCAGCCTGTAACTCCCAAGTAAAATTATTAACAGATTTCTAATGAACAGTTTCTTCTAAAAGAAGCTTTATAGGAACTTTCTGTCTTAGAAATACGGAGAGAATAAAATAATACAATATGAACAGAATAGAATAAGAGAATCATAGAATAGTTTAGGTTGGAAAGGACCTTTAAGATCATCAAGTCCAACCATAAACCTAGCACAGCCAAGACCACCACTAAACCATGTCCCTAAGCAATATGTCTACACACCTTCTAAATGCCTGCAGGGATGGGGACTCCACCACTTCCCTGGGAAGCCTGTTCCAATGCTTGACAACCTTTTCAGTCAAGAAATTCTTCCTAATATCCAATCTAAACCCCCCCTGGTGCAACTTGAGGCCATTTCCTCTTGTCCTACCACTGGTTACTTGGGAGAGGAGACTGACCCTCACCTCACTACAACCTCCTTTCAGGCAGTTGTAGAGCACGATAAGGTCTCCCCTCAACCTCCTCTTCTTCAGGTTGAACAACCCCAGCTGCTCCTCACCAGATTTGTGCTCCAGACCCTTCACCATCTTCGTTGCCCTTCTCTGGACTCGCTCCAGCACCTCAAGGTCTTTCTTGAAGTGCAGGGCCCAAAACTGAACACAATACTCCAGGTTTGGCCTCACCAGTGCTGAGTACAAGGGGACGATCACTTCCCTGGTCCTGCTGGCCACACTATTCCTGATACAAGCCAGGATGTCATTGGTCTTCTTGGCCGCCTGGGCACACCGCTGGCCCGTGTTCAGCTGGCTGTCGACCAACACCCCCAGATCTTTTTCTGCCGGGCAGTTTTCTAGTCATTCTTCCCCAAGCCTGTAGCATTGCATGAGGTTGTTATGACCCAAATGCAGGACTCGGCACTGAGCCTTGTTGAATTTAAATAGAATAGCTTAGTCAAAACCCCATGACAGTTAGCTTTGTGGGCTATCTGTCACTCAGAACTCCATTCCTCAAAAGTTTCTTTATGGCATCCGTTATCAAAACCCAGCGTAACCATCACTTCAGCGAAGCCACTGAG
>NW_009606998.1:427-1561 GCF_000690535.1 Cariama cristata | reverse complement strand
CTGCTGCAGTGGCCAGCCCCACGCTTCTGCCACCTCTGCTCCTGTTTTCTTGGTGCTGGAGCAGAATTAGGCCCTTGCCACCCCTCCAAGCTCATGAGTGATCCCAGAGGGCTGTCCCCCCCCTGCCCCAGGGTTTGATCCTGCTCCCCACTTCGCTGCAGGCTGAGTTGGAGCTGAGCCCTGGCACTGCCATCCACCTTGAGTTTTAGAGCCGTAATTAACTGCAGGGGCTCAGCTCCGACCCCCCGGGGGTGGGGAATGGGCTTCCCACCCACCCCGTGCCACCGCGCAGCACCCCCCCCGTGCCACCGCGCAGGTCCGGCGGCAGCAGCACCCCTGGCAGCGGGGAGGTGGGAAGAGGGAAAAGAGTTTGCATCCCCTTGGTTGTGCCATCAGTGCCATGGTCTGTGACATGCTTGGCACTCAGCCCTGGGCAGGATTGGGCACTTCCCATCAGAGAAGCAGCTCTGAACTGCTGCCCAAACCTGGGGATGGGCCACGCATCTGCTCCCGGAGCAGGACAGAGGCTTCTCCTCCTCGGAGCGCAGCACCCAGCACCTCAAGCAGCACCTTCATCCCCCCACCTTTTAATGGAGACAGTCGACGACCTTGATACTGAGAGCACAGCAGCCCTGCGGGCTCCGCAACGAGCTGCCTGTGCTGAGGGTGACGTCCCAGCACGGGGGGACATGCATCATCCCCCCGTCCCCTCCGCAGTGCCTGCCCCACTTCTGCCCCTCGGCTGCAACCCACAGCTCACGTAGGAGAACCCGAGCACTCGCCAGGCCAGGAGCTTGGTGCTCTAAATTGATAATTGCCAGGTTTTAATTACTTGGCAGCCAAATGACCTTTTGCATCTGCCAGCGAGGCCATGAAACATCTCCCTGAGCGGGAGCAGATGTGCAGGGAGGGACAGGAGAGGGCTGCCGTGCCACCGGCTTTGCCCGGACCCACGGGTGATGGGGACAAGGCCAGGGGACGGTGCCCTGGAGGCTGAGCACGAGGACCCCTGGACCTCACACGTCCCCAGCGCTCCCCTCCTGTTGCAGGTAGGACACCGAGGAGCAAAGTCCCGTATTCAGAGCCGGTTATGCAGCGTGGGGGAGTGCGGATGGAGATGCCAGGGTGAGAATA
>NW_009606998.1:0-388 GCF_000690535.1 Cariama cristata | reverse complement strand
GAGGGCGAGCCGGTTCCCTCTAGCCATGGGGTGGCCTTGCCCTGGGAGGGAGCATCCCTGGGGCAGAGCTGGTACCCTGAGCCCTGGCATGGCGCAGGCTCCCTGGGGCAGAGCTGGTACTGGGGGCCCCAGTACTGTGTCGGATCCCCAGGGCAGAGCTGGTCCCTGGGACCCCGACACCGTGCAGCATCCCCGGGGCAGAGCCGGTGCTCCAGGCTCCAGCCTGGCACAGGGCGCAGCGGGTTGCCTTGGACATGTGGGCTCCCTGCTGCCCCTTCGCTCTCCCAAGCTGCCCCCAGAGCAGTCTCATCCCCTTCTCTTCCCCTTTTCTCCCAGAAATAAAACCAACCCTTAATAAGGCAAATCCTCTGCTGCTGCCTGCAGCTCC
>NW_009606997.1:0-211 GCF_000690535.1 Cariama cristata | reverse complement strand
TCACCGGCCGCCCGCCCGCCCGGCTGTGCGCGGCCCTGTGGGCACAAGAAGTGGGCTGGGGAGTGGGAGGACTCGCAGAGACCCCCCCACCCATGATCCGAGGGGGACACCGCCACCCCTCTGGGGACGCACCGGTGGGGCAGAGCAGGGGGGTGAGAAGGACCCCCACCCCGTGCTGCAGTCCCAGCAGGGTGCACCCGGTGGTTACCTG
>NW_009606996.1:244-499 GCF_000690535.1 Cariama cristata | reverse complement strand
AAGCCAGTGTCACTCCAGTCTTCAAAAAGTGCAAGATGGAGGACCCAGAGAACTACAGGCCAGTCAGCCTCACCTCCATCCCTGGAAAAGTGATGGAATATATCATTCTGGATATCATCCCTAAGCAGCTGGAGGAAAAGAAGATTATCAGGAATAATCAACATGGATTCATCAAGGGGAAATCATACTTGACCAATCTGATAGCCTTCTATGATGACATGACTGGCTGGGTAGGTAAGGGGAGGGCAGTGGATG
>NW_009606996.1:0-209 GCF_000690535.1 Cariama cristata | reverse complement strand
AACATCCCCACAGATAAGGTCAGGAAGTGTAGGTTAGATGAATGGACAGTGAGGTGGACTGAGAACGGGCTGAATGGCAGAGCTCAGACGGTTGTGATCAGCAACACAGAGTTGAGTTGGAGGCTATCATGAATGAGTCGTTTAGGGTCACTCAAACAATCACCATCAGAGGTATTAGTGAAAGTGGTTTTAATATGAATTTGTAAAAG
>NW_009606995.1:0-12604 GCF_000690535.1 Cariama cristata | reverse complement strand
ATGGCTGGAAAAAGTGAAACAATGTCCTAAGCTAGTTGTTCCTTTTAAATCATGCAAAACCACTTTGCTGATAAATGCACGGACGCAGGATGCTGCAGCCTGTGAAGCTCAGATGTGAGGTCTCATGTGCATCAAAGCAGCGTGCAAGCCCCACGGTTTTGATGGCGTGGGGAATCCTGCTACCACTACCCAAAGAGAAACCACAAGACCAACGAGCCACCATGCTTTTCCATCACTACAAACTCCTCTTTGTGAACTGTTGCTCTTCCCTGGGTTCCTTCAGTCCCTGCTGATCATTTCTCCTCCCCCCTGCTCCCTTGCCCTGTTTCCCACTGCTGATGCAGCTGGAGCTGATAATGCTTCCCAGCTGCAGCCAGCAGCCGCCAGCCTCCGCACCCCTCTGCCAGCTGCCTGCCCTCACCCAGACACCACCCACCTGCAACCTGCCACGGTGCGGGTGGGCACCCACATGCACGGAGACCTGGGGGAGGGCAAGGGGCAGGGAGCTCTGAGGGTTTGGGGGCAAGTGCTTTTGTGCACCCCTGTGTGCCTGGGGGGCTGCACAGCCCTCGTGTGCCAATGCCATGTGGAGCGGCTGTGCCACCCGCCTTGGTGACAGACCCCTGCCACCACCACTTCCCTGTGGCTCAGGGACGCAGCACTGCATTGCTGAATGACGGCAAGCTGCAGCTTGCTCTCAGTTGCTGCTGTGCTACCCCAGACTAATCTACAATGATGCAAATGGAAGCAGGGTCAGACTCTCTTTATGCAGGTTCCTCAGCCAGCCCAGAAATTGGCTCTGTCCAGCCATTGCCCTCTGTCCCCTGCAGAGGATGGGCTGCTGCAGGTGGGGTTGTCTCGGCATGATGGCCCGCTGCGCTGGCACTGCAGAGTGGGGTGGGAACCATGGGAGGGTATGGGCAAAGAGCCTTCCTGGACAAAATGAATGGGTGTTAAGTCTTGAACATACTTTATGCACCTGTGTTACATTCAGGCAGGGAGCTGCCTGAATTTGCCATCTTCCTCCTGTTGGTATTTTGCGCACATCCACCTGCCGTGCTGCAGGGCCACACAACATTTAATTCAAGTTAAAAAATGCTAAGAATGCTCAAACAGTGACGATTTGTATAAGCAGCCTCTGCTGCCAGCCTGAGAGGTTTATGCGACTACCTTTCATTAGCAATGCCCCTAACATCAGGCTTTGCCTGGTGATTTGGAAGTTCAGACTTCTGTCATTTACCAGCCGAGCTGTCCAGAAGCATTTGGAGATAAACGTCCCGTGAAACCCTGCATTAGCATTAACCTTTGGGCTGGGAATAGCAGGGCCTTGTCAGTCTGTCTCTCCAAAACAGCATCATCCTCACACTTCACATTTGGCAAAACCCAGGCACACAAAGTTAACCATATAATTCAGTAGGGGGAAAATATACTCTAGGGCTAAGAAGGAGACACTGCAGTGAAAATGTCTGCTGAGAAAGGCAAATACATTTTTCTTTGTATGATTAAACAGAAAAAAACTCATGATAGGCCCATATCTGGCAGAGGAGCTGTGGTATGAGCTGAGCTCCCAAGCCAAAACGCTCGAGGCATGCTCTGAATAAGGAAGGAAAAACACTTTCCCTTCTCAGTCAAGAGCGCCCTGGATGCAAAGCATCAGAGCCAAGAGAGGGCTTGTGGGGCAGAAGCAGCTTCTCACGAAGGCTCGAGCTGGGCAGCTGATCTGCAAGAGGCTGAGCCTGAGCCTGCAACCCCAGCACAGAGCACAGGTCTTGACTCACACGGTGCTGGTGCAGTTAATAGTCACGGCGCGTAAAGAGAAGGGCAGCTCGAATGCTTCACACTGGTCGCATTTCATGGCACTTCTTAGGGCATGCTGCTGCCCACTTAGGGGGGAGTAAACCGCAGGTGCCATTCGTCTCTGCGCTGACTCCACCAACAGACTTCTGCAGCTGCAGGGCTGCTGGGAGGAGGAGGCCACGAGGGGAACAGTAGCAGGGCACAGCTGCCCAGCCTGGGGGTCCAAAACTAGGACGTCCTGAAAGCCAAGAGATGTAGAGGTCTCAGGACAAGTAGAAGAAAACTAGAGAATGCCGGTGGGCTTTTTGGCTTGATTGATTCCTGGCAGTGATGACTTTGTTACATCACACGTTGCCATTGGCCACTCTGCCTTAGCAGGGAGCAAAGGCTGCTGCAAAGGCATGTCACACGTCACGAGCACGAGCACCCTTCTCCTCCATCGCACTATTCCTATTTTAGATCGCTTCTCCACACAGTTGGACAAAGGGGCTTTTAACTTCCCTTCAGGCAGCTCTAAATCAGCTGTGGAACAGTGGGCTACCAGAAAAATGAGCTCTAGTATAGTGCTGCAAATCTCTCGATTTCCAGTTCTCTGTAAGCTTATGAAGAGCAAAGATTCTGTGATGGCAGGGCAGCCTCATGGACAGCAGCCTTCCGGAGTGTGTTGCTTTTCCAAGGTTGAGGCACGAGCTATGCTTTAAATCACCGGACAGTGTGTGAACAAGGCTAACACCACTGACAGTTTGCACCCATGAGGCCAAATCCTGCCCTGACAGTACAGCTCCAAGACACTTGGGGCACATGCACTCCTGTTTATCATGCTTCAAATGTAGGTACCATCAATAGCTGCCTGGAGCTCCAGATGAGACAATAAGCAAAAAATCATCCTATTTGATATGCCTGCTTCACTTCTGGGACAGCTGCTGGGCCTTATCTTCTGCTTATCAGTGACTGCACCTTCGTTACAAGGCCTCCTTCGTATAAACTGGCTGGCTGTGGTTTGAGACCTAGCTTGTCTTACTCCTTCTCTTACTATGCAGGCTTCCAGGTCCAGGACTTCAGACACAGCTGATGAGCGCAGTTTGTAATGAAGGCAACTTCTACTGAGCTAACACAAGATGCAGCAATGGATGGTACTTGCTTTGAGAAGCACTGATCAAAGATTTGTGCTTTCTGGTTGGAGAGCCTAATTAACAATAATTTCTAAAAAATCAAGTTCAGGTTGTTGAAAAATGCCAGGTCTGACAGCTCAAGAGTGTTAAGATATCTCGTGATCTGCACCACAGATACAGCATAAACTCACCACGGTGTCCCTCCTTCCCAAGCAAGAGCAGTGCTTTCCTTCATTTCCCAGCAGCCTGCAACCCATCGCCCAACCGAACCTGGCACGTGGGCTTGCAGGGCTATCGGTCTGCCCCAGGAGGGCTCGCAGGGCTATAGGACGGTCCCTCCACTGGCAGTGGGCATTTGAGGTTCTCACGCAGGCAGACGTGGCCCAGTCTTGGCCCTGCTCCTGGAGAGGTCCGGCACACGGCTGGTGGGGACGGAGGGGTCTGATGCCAACAGCAGCAAGGTGGACAGTGTGCTCCAAGACAGGGGACAGTCCTGGTAATGGTTTGGAAGATTCCTGCCTCAGAGGAAGGAGTGAGAGGAATGAGGGCTGCTGAATCCCCTGCAAGTCTTGAATACAACAAAGTCCAGGCAGTTGTTTGGTCCTGATACTCTGAATTTCTTGCCAGGCCACAGACTCTCAGGTTATGTTCAAGCTACTTGCCCCCCACTGCGGGTTCACTTATGACCCCCCCCAACACTCAGATGCTTAATCCCCCCTTTCTGAACTCCCACTTCACCTTGAGCCCTGCTGCTTAACTCTTCAGACTAACATAACTCTTCAGACTAACATAAATCTTCAGCCATGTGAGGACTAGAATGCACAAACCCCAACCACAGGCTGTGCAAAGAGTTTCTGAACACACCAGTGGTACCTCACGTGCCTAGCAGGGAGAGGGCAGCTTCTGGAGAAAACAACAGGCACCCGTATGCAGCCCCCCATGCATCTGTGCTCCTGCCTCGGGAAAAGAGCCACGGCTTTGGGCTGCTTCCCTCTTGCCTTCAGCTCCGGCTAAAGCTGACTTCACCTGACACAGGGAAAATAAAAAGAGCGTTTCCAGCTTCTAATACGTCTCATCCAGTCCTTCCACACTCTGCCCCAGCTTGCAGGAAAGTGCAGTCTTTTCCCAGGTGATTTAATTGACAGAGTAACATCTTCCCAGGCAAACTACACCACCACAGTCAGAATTCGCCCCTTATCTGGGGCTTTTGAATTTGAATGGAGGCCACGGCCACTCAAAGACTCCCTATTGTAAGGCCAGCACTACTTTGTCAGCTCAACCTAGAGATAAAAACTGAAAACCGAGGTGGTAAAGTACAGGTGGATCTACTGGGGGCAGCAGCAGCTTGGAGACCTTCCGAGCCACTCCACTAGCAGCTCTGCATTGATGCCTGTGGTCCCCTCACCAGAGCTGGGCCAGACCCTTCCTTATTTAGGTCAAGGCTGGGTTCAGCCCTAATAAAGATAAACACCAAATTCACAGGGAATTCACCTTGTGTTTTCACAGCCAGGTGTGATACAGATCCCTGATGCCTACTGGAATGATGCGCTTGATTTAATATGATCAAAACAGAAACTGTTCAAAGTTGCTATGGTATTCCAGTGTTGGGCATCATCAAATTGCCTGGGGAAATTAAAAGGCTATGAAAGAGGGTCTCTACGACTGGCTCATCTTGAAAAATCCTTACTTTTAAAAGCTATAGCTGCTGATTGCAAGGCAGCACCTCTGATGGCTCTTAATCAGTACTTGCTTCAAAGTACAAAGGAGAACTGAAGCAACTTTTTCATCTGCAGACTGATGTGACTCCCTACTAAGAACTAATAACTACCTCTGCTGATAACTGGAGTTTCTATCTCTCGGTGCACTCAGTGGAAATACTAAAGGAGTGTGAGTTCAAGAGATGGAGAATTACTGCTTTGGGCAGATGGCATGGCATGGAATCAACGACCCTTCCAAGATGTTCCAGGTGCCCACCACTAATATTTTTTCCAGAGATGAGGCATTAAAATGATGATACAAGAAAGGAATTTACATTCCTTTGACATCAAAAATAGCGGACGGGAACTTCTGTGAATAAATCTGAGAGCTGGAGCTGTCTGATAATGCCGACCTTGCCAACAAGGATGAGAAGTGAAAGGTTATTTTAGCGCAGATACCACCAGTGAAGGCAAGGATGCGCTCCTAGCAGATGTGTGAGCGAGAAACTGCGTGTAAGATACAAGTAGAAATCGGAAGTCCTCACAGAGATGGTATGCATGTGTCTGCACATCTGGAGCATTTCAAAATCGCTTGATATGAAAGATTCTTACTCAGTTTCAGCTGAATGCCCTCAGAGAGATGAAAAACAGACAGCTGAATTTGGAAGTCTTTCTGGCTGAAAGTACCTTGAAAAACTTTGTCTTATGTCTTAAATCAAGTTCAGGAGTAATGAAAAGGAGATTTCCAGCCCGTGGAGGCTTGGAGTAATTTTTGAGTTCTGGAGGAGGAAGATGAAACTGAGTAAAGGAAAACAACAAGCTCGAATCTGAGCTTGATTGCTGCCCACAGGGAACAGGATGGAGCTCATCAAATACTCTTACCTATGCAATAGATGATGTCATGCCCTGGAGCTGAAAGATCTTGTCTATGACCGGCAGCAAAGATGAAGATGGTCTGAATTGATTAATCAGATCTTAATCTGGCAGTGATGTTTGTAGAAACTTAGATACCTTCCTCCACCTGATGCAGTCTTTTCCATCATTAGCTTTCACATATAGCCTGTCTTAATCAGTTCTACGCTGAAGACTTTGAGACGCAGTGTCAAATGCTATATTAAAATCTAAATATGTTACTGTAACCTCTTCTAGCATCCATCACCATACCACAGACTCAGAACTGGCATTTCCCTTCTCCTCTAACTCCTAATCATTAAATAAATAGGGAATATAATAAAAGAGCAATTAGGAAAAGCAATTCATAAAGCCATGGCTTATCGTCCTTGCTTTCCTACCAGAACAGCCCAGTGGACTCTGACTGTGTGGACCGCTGTTTACATGGATATGGGGTTGTCTGGAAGTTTTCCCTTTCTCAGTATATGTTTCATTTCAGTAAGCACTGAAGCAGATTTATTTGTACAGTTACTGCCAGGTCTCTCCTCTTTTGTACATGGCATCACATTGTTTTCCAAACCCTTGGACTTTCACCAGTTTTAATCTTCCGTACTACAGGAGCATGGACCACCCCAACCGAAAGCACGCACGGTTACACCAGGTCCTGCTCACGGCACAGCAGGCATTGCCTCCTTCAGCAGTCAGCCACCCGGTGCCTGGGCAGGAGCCACAAAGAGCCACTGCAGCAGTGCCCAGTTTGACCAGTTGCTGGCTCTGGGCAGAGCAGGGCCATGGTAAGCTCTTTCTTTACATGCTCCACAGCCCGATGCCCACAGAGCTGGCAGAGGCAGTGGGGCAGCAGGCTGGCCGGGCTGAGCCCACCTCCGCTCTCCTCCATCCCATTGCACAGACACTTCCCAAACAAGTAGGGCAAAACAACTCTCACCATCCTGGCCAAAAATATCTTGAGATGGAAAAGATAGGCTCTGTCAAAGTTAAAAGTTTGGTGTTCCTTTCTTCAACTGGAAGAAAGACATTTGGGAATAAACATAGATGTATTTGACTGGGAAGCCTTGCCTCTCCGAGGTACATACGCCTCATGTTTGAACTTTCTCTAATAAGCAAAGAGTCAGCAGCATTTTAGCCTTTATCCATGGGTATTACAACGGTACAAGAGAAAATAAATTTGTTGTATGCTTTACCAGCGACCCTGAGAGAAATAGGAAAATATTTGTCTTTGACTCTTGCTCCTTTCCATCTTCCATGGGGCTCAGACTCAAACTCAGCACAGGCAGAGCCTGAGCTCGCTGGTGTCAGAGGCTCAGGCTCACATCCAAACGCAATCGCCAGCATGGCCAACGTACCCACCACCCCAGCCTTCCTGTTCCCATTCAAGCTTCGTGAACATATGAACACCACCATGGGCCAGAGGCTGCTCACTGTGTGCTCCGTGTCAGACAGGGAGTCCAGGGTCACAAGCTGTACGGATTACACCAAGCCCAGTACCGTTTCTACCTGCGGCAAACAGCAGAAGCATGGGACACAGTATGCAATCAGACAACATACAGAGTTATTTCCCTGGCAAACTGTGGACAAGAGACCTCCTTCCCCAGAGCTCAGATGTTTGTATTTAATTCCTATTGTGTTTTTTCCTGTAAGTTTTGCTAATAGCTTCTTTTTTTTTCTTTTAACCCACACAAACTCTGGCATCCACAGCCTCCAGTGGTGATGGACCCAGAGTTCATCCCCCATCCCCCAGAGCTGCACTTCCCAGGGAATTAACTGCTATGGTGCAAACACTCAGAGCACCAAGTGGTCATGCAAATCTCACAGCAACGCTCTCTAGCAGGATTGTTTAAGGCTTTCCAGCACAGAAAAAAGCACTGGGTGATGAAGCGGTTCATTTTGAGGGGATCTGGTCTGCTGGGGCTCTCCTAGACCACAGCTGCAGTGAGTCTCTCCGTTGCAAGCAGCCATGCTCATACAGGAGAGTCTCTCTCCTGCTACCAGAAGTGAAGCAGCCCAGAGGCAATGATGTTTGGCGAGGCGTGGATGAGCATGGCATTTGTGAGAACTCTGATGAATTACTGCAGGCATTTTAGAAGTCTGCCCAACACTGTCCTGGGCCCCAGTTCATAAATCCTCAGCAGGAGAAGCCCTGGTCCGTATTTGGGTGCTCTTTGTCGCACAGGCACCCCATCTCCTCCTTTTCACAAGAAACCATGCTGTGAGAAGGTTGGGGGAAAAAGGAAGGACCCCTCAGGTTTCCATTTGGCTGCATTTTCCCAGACTGTAAATCAGCTAGTGAGAAGCCTCAAGGGCAAAACAGCCCCATAAATACCTTAGATGTACCGGGCCTCTCTACAAACAAGTGGACGACACCCTTTCCTTGTCTGACAGCTCCGAGGGGCTTTGCTTTCATTTGGTGTGAACCAAGACCTCAGCTTGGCTTCAGAATTTTGAAGACGCGCTAATGTGATGATCTTTAACACATTCACTCCCCGGGCAGGGGATTAATCCACTGCTTCCCATGTGGCATACAAACTACTGGCCTGGTTTTATGTGGACCTGCATGTGTTAAATGCATCATCTTCTACTGGGACATGGGAGGAAAGACCCTGTTGTTACTGCAGCACGTCAAAAAAAACGCTGGCAGAGTAACCCAGCAGCCAGAGGCAGAATGCTCCTGCGCATGGTGTTCACAGGGCCTGTGTAATGAATTGCTGCAGATGTTTTCCAAACACCCTGGCCAAATCTCCAGTTTCATAGCTTTCCCTGTCCCCGAGTCTCACTCCGCAGCTCTCCTTGCTGAAACACTGTTTTCCCCACAAACCACAGTACCTCACTTCCTTCCACCCACATGGCCAAACAGGATCTCTTGCGAGCCATACCAGATTTGCACAGCCCGGGCAGAGATCACCCGCTCCGTGGGCCAGAGCTTCAGCCTCTGCTGTCGGTGGGAAATGTCGTGGGACAGCAGATCCTCCTCTCCCTGCCCACTGCCTGCTCTGTGCTCCAGCGCTGCAGTCAGAGCCTCTGGAGCGAGGTTCATCCCACCAGCTCGTGTGAGCGTGGTCTGGCTGTGAGGGTGGCAGCCTGCTCCACGGCCGCATCCTGTGCAAGCGCTGCTGGAGCCCGAGGTAATGCAAAGCAGAGAAATGCAGCTGCCAGAGCCCTGCCTTCCCCACACTGGGTTTTCCACTAACACAGACTCCAAGCTGGTGTATGGACACTTGTGCCTCAGGAGACCACGTTTGGAAAGACCTTCTCTTTTCTTTCTGGATCTTCCCACCTCAGCTGTACTCTTTTCCAGCTTGCATACATACTGTAGCCCCATTTGTTTCATGATTTCACACATATAAGACTTTCATCCTCCCTGTTTTGTGTTAATGAGGGCTGATAAAATGTAAGTTCCAGTTCAGGAAGAGGGTGAGGATGCAGAGTAGAATATTTCCCTATAAGACTGTCCCTGCTGTCAGCATTTTTCACCTAGCCAGTTTTACAAAGCTGATGCTTGTCCTGATTTTATAAACTCATGCAGACTGTGACCTGCAGCTTGGGAATCTGTCCACTGCCTGGCTGGACACAGCACCCACCGGGTGCCCCAGCAAGATCAACGTGCCCACTGCACACTGACACCCTCCGCTTCCAGCTGCAACCTGCCACCAGAAATCCTCTCTCCAGGACATGTCACATGCCCTTCCCACTCCAACTTGCTGAGAGCCATGTGAATTCTGCAGGGAATTTGGCTGCAGCAAGACACAGGGTCTGGAAATCTATTTATAGCCTGTATTTCCCACAGATTCATTTCCTGGAGTCTTTGCTCCAAAGAAATGACAACAAGAGCTGAAGAAGGGTCTTTGGATATTTATGCATTTTTTCCAGCAGCACAGCAACATCCTCAGGCTTACATTGGAAATATTGGGAGGTTTTCCTCTTCCTTGGCTCAAATAAGAATGGTTTGAAACCCATAGGGAAGTGTGAATCAGTTCCTTGGTCTTTAAATTATCTCGTCAGAACCTGAAGAGTTTGTCCAGGACATTACCCTGCTATAAACAGGGAGGATTTTCCTACGCCAACTCAGCAGATAGCACTGATCTCCACAGGCAGCACACAGGAGAAGCATAGCTTATGTAATATAATAAAGAAAGTGTGGGTAGATTTATTAGTGATGAAGTTTACCTCCTGCTTCTTTTTTTTCTTCTCGGTATTCATCAAAGTGTGATGCCTACTTCAATTTTACCCTAGGAAGTCCTACCATGATGGACTATGGACAAGGTTTTCAAAGAGCTTTAGGCACCAGCAGGAGATCCAAGTGCCCGGACAGCTAGTTTTATTAGCCAGAGGTATTTGACAGTTGGGGTCTCAGTAAAAAAGAAATATGGATTGCAGAATATCACCTGGCACCTGTCAACCTGAGCAACGATTGCTGACACAGTAACTTCCCCTATGTCTCATCTATGCAAAATGCCTCATGCAGGTATCGAATATAAGTGGTGGCAGAGTTGTGACTACCAGCAGCTGTCACTTGTACGTTGCACAGATATTTTAACCTACATATCTGTTGTAAACAAATCCTTAGGTAGTAATTTGCACCAGTTTAAATGTTACTTAGCATGTGTGCCATGTCATGGTACCCAGCATTTTCCCAGCAAGCAACATCATGAAGTAGAACCATAGTTCAGACTCTGTTAGCTTAAAATCCAATGCCTGGTGTAAATGTCTCCTGTGCCAGCTGTGCTAGACCAGGTCTGTACTGGGCCAGAGCTCAGTGGAAAGAACCAGATACAAATACTTTAGATTTTCTCCTCAGCTGGGTTTGCCAGATGGTCCACTGGAAAGCCAACCACCCAAAAGAGAAGGTAACAACTGATTTACTCAACAGCTGCCCCATTGCAAGACTGACCAGAAAGCAAGGCAGCAGGAGCTCATAGTGGAGGTGTGGACAGGAAAGGGTCCGTCCACTGCGGGGAGGGAGCTCTTACAGCAGCTAGGCTGTTACATCAAATGTAGGCAGGTTTTGAGCCCCAAGCATCAGCAGTGGAGTGGTTTTATCTCTGTCAGAAAGTTTCTGCTATCCACCTGCTAATTATCACCTCACCCCAACTCTTGCGCCACGGTTTCACTCTGCAGCTTAACCCGTGCAGCACTTGCTGCATTTGGAAGGGGCAGTTACACTCTTGTCCTCTTCACCTCCCACCATGCTGCCTCGCCTAATTTTGTGGTGGCAGCAGCTCTTGCCTAACCTTGATCTTGACTCAGAGGCAACATGCAAATGACCATCTGTCCTTCTTCTTCCCAGCAAGGTGCAGATTAACGACAAAGGGCCTGCATTAAAGCTTTCTTGTCCATTACTGGGAATCTTAACTGCCTGCACAAAGCCAGAGGTTCAGGAGGGGTCACGTGCCTTGTTCATCTCAAATACAAAGGGTTTCTTAGGTTTCAGGGGTCTTCCTTTTTTAGCACTTCTAAACCACAGAGAGCTGATGCAAAAGTTAGCGGCATCATAGTGCTGCTCCAGCAGGCTTCAAGTCTCAGGTGACTTTCCTGGATTACAGCAGGCTGATCCCTTTTTTGGTTGCTTTTAATTGCTTAAATGGCAACAGCGTCCAGGTGCCTAATGAGATTTATAACTCGCTTATCATCCAGGCTGTGTTCTTCCAGAGCTCTGGGAGATGCTGGCAGCTACCGCAGCACTCGGCCTTCTGCTGAGTTGAAGCAAAACTGCATCTCCGTGGCCATTCCCGCTCAGCAGCACAGCGCCCTGTGCACTCACCATGCAGCATCAGGCTGAGCCCTCTCACACAGCCCAGCTGAGATGGACTTTTAAGTCGTCTCAGGAGAAAACCACGGCAATAATTCTGCTAAAAGAAAAGAACAACAAGAAGCTTGACACACTTCGAGTCTAGCTGGAGCAATCTATTCAGCCAATACTACCTTGGGGACTACTTGTTGTTTGCTTTAAAGCACAAATTGTAGCAAATCTGGATATTCTGAGTCAAGCCCCTATTTGTCCAAGAAGCAAATCCAGTGGGAACCTTGCAGAAGGAAAAGGCGGTGGACTTTGAGAAGCGGCTGTCTGAAAGCAAGCCCTTCTTGTCCCACTGCTGCGCTCCCCAGGCAGGGCTCACACCATTACAGCTGTTGACTTTGCTGATTAAACTATTTCCTGAGCATTTGATATTCCTGTTAGCCCTCCTGAGCCCACTTAGCCACAGAAGAGCAGGGTGGACTCTGTCTTGGCTCATGCCTCAAAAGCAGAATCGTTAACAGTGTTTTGACAGTGAACTCACACTTATTTGGAAGATACGCAGCAGGAAGGGGCCAGCTTAATTTTCAGATTCTGTTGCAAAGTCTGTAGAAAGAAATATCATTCTTTGCACATGCCAAATGTGCAAATTACACCTGGAAGTACATTGTGATGGTGACTGCGGAAGCCCACAATGTGTTGTGTGATCGATTCCATGATTTTATTGATATGTTTTAAATGTTTTATAAGAGGTTTTAAAGCCCCGTCTCCATGAGTCACCTGGAAATCTCATCTTTTTCTCTTTAGAAGAGTCTGTGGTCATGTGGCTGCAGAGAACTCACGAACACCTCAACCTGAAGATTCAGCCCTCAAAGGCAAAGAACCATTTCTTTCCTACTTTCTAAATTTTTGTCATTTTTTATTCTGCTGTGCTAGGGAGAGGACTGGATTCTTGCTCCTCAGCTGCCTGGAACAGGCATCGCCGAGTGCCAGCTATGGGCTCTTTCGGAGAACTGCACGCCACAACGCATCCCCCCGCAGCATCAGCTGTACTCCTGACAGGATCCCAGCAGCATTCAGCTGCCAACAGAGATCGCCTTACCAACCAGGCAGCTTCCACAGGCGCAGAACAAGGCAGAGCCCTCTCTCTGCCAAATAAAAAAAACCACCACACACAAATTTGCCTCTTTGCTGATGCAAACCAAAGGCAGCAGAAGCAGTTTGCAGGGCGAGGTGTCTCTGCTGGGGTGCTGGACTGTTGGCCCTTCGGCTCTCCCGGCGCTGGCCCAGCGCGCCTGGGGGCTCCGGCGAGGACCCCGTCCGTGGGCCGGACACGGAGCAGGCTGAAGCACAGCCTG
>NW_009606994.1:0-3688 GCF_000690535.1 Cariama cristata | reverse complement strand
TCCCTTCCAGCCCAAACGATTCCATGATTATTCACAGGTATAACTGCACAGGCTGTACGTGAAGGGGCACTGAGATCGAGGCACCTTGCCTGAACAGAAAACACCCATAAAATACACTGAAGCCTTTTTGCACACCTCCTCCCACTTTGAAGCAACATCAGGGAAGTAGAAGCTATCCCATGGCAAGCTGAAATAAGCAGAACTTCTTGCTGATTAAATGCCACTGTGAGCGAGAGGCTCATTTTCCGTTTATATTAACATATCTGAATCTACTGGAACCCTTGACAGCATAATTTTGTGTAATTATTTTCTACTCACTATCCTCCTGGATTGCAAATATGTTTATCTTTTATAAAATGACGTCAATGTTAAACAGGTTGCTTTTGTTGTTTTACTTCTTAAACTAGTTGGGGCTTATTATGAAAGACAGGGCAGTGTCTTTTCTTCTACTTGTGGTTTGGCAGTAGTCCCCACTAGGATAAAACCAGAAAATGGGTCAGAAAGAGGCAGAATGAATGTACCAGCCAAAGTCTCACCTCTTCTTAGAATGTAACAGTGTGAAGTTGCGTAACACACACATACCTGTTGCATTATAATGGTGAAGAACTGTTACCAGGTAACCAGTGATTTCGATTTCAGGATTGTTTGTTAAAAGCTTCTATGCTTCAAATAAAGGTACCCAAGAGCTCAGTTTGTAGGTAAATATTCATATTTTCTTGCTTAATCAGGTGATCACCCCGGAGGCAAGCACTGCAGTAAATTTCGCATCAATTTCCTCTTTAGTCCGAGCCCCTCCCTCCACCGCCCCGCCAGTGGTACCCAGGAAAAGCTCCCCCAGGCTCCTACACCCATCACATCACAGCCGTGACAGCACAGCGTACCCAGCTGTGGGTCAGAAGCGAGCCTGGAAGGCCAAAAATTCACACAGCATTTTGTAACAGGCTATGACTATGACTTGAGGAAGATGCGAATCACGGGTTTGAATCTCTTTTCATTCTTCCACCAGAAAAAACCCCAAACCAAATGCAAAACAAACAAACAAATCAGATCCAAGTTCTCCCCACCCTCAGAGAACATACTTCACTTCACATACATATTCCAGAACAACCTTCACTAGGGCTTGTCAAGCACTCCCAGTACCTTGGATAGAAAATGATAAGAGTCCCAAGGATCAGACTTATTTACGATACAACTTTACACGCACAAACACTCACTGATCTGTTAAAGAGAACACAGAGGCCGTTCCAAAAAGAAGCAAGTGAGGTGGAATACAAATGGTGTTCTTAGGCTAAAATACCGGGTATTTGTGAAAGACCCCAAGCAAACCAACCAGTAAGGTAAATCAAAGGACTCTGATGATGACGACTGCAAGCGAGACAGCCCACGCAGACAACTGCTGCTGCACAGGTTAGAAACACATCAGTCACACTCCCTACTTCTACCAGATGCACTTTCTCAAAATATTTGTGATGGCTTCACTTTTCCTCTGCCTTGATTTGTTTCAGCAAAGTCAGAGAGGGCACTGATGACCAACACGGCCCAAGTGCGTACCTGCCCTTCTTATCTCCTACGGAAACTGGCAGATGGGATTGGCAAAGGCAGCTTTGCATAGCTTTTGTTAAACCTGCAACAGGCCGAACTAGAATAAATGAATTAAAACATACATTAACAGCATTAATAACCTAGATGCCTAGTTAGACCATTACTAAAGTAAGCTAATGCCATTCAGAAAACATGTTAGCCTATTAGCAATAGAAGAGACAATTACTGGTGGATAGGTTGTTGGGAACTCCGTAACGCAACCTGGGTGACATTCACAGGTGCCTTTTACAGTGCCTGGGCAACACAGCACCTATTGTAGCGGAGGGTTCAACGCAGTCAGCCTTCCACCTCTTCCCACACAACGAAACATAACCCTGATGTCCCCACTGTCACCCCCTCACAGCAGGCTACCATAACCCACCCTGTGCTATCCCACAGACATCTATATATAGAATAAAATGACACCGTACAGTACACATGGCTCTATGCAAGCACATTATATGATTTTTAGGAAGACAGACTCCCAGCTTACAGATACCTTGGTCGATACAATATTTTGCCACTCTAGTGACAAACAATATTTAAATGTCACAGCTTCTTAAGCAGAGCCTTTCTCCTTCTCCCAAGTTTTACACGCTAGCCACACAGATGCATTCATATTGCTTCAGCCCAGGAGGGTTCCCGCAGCTGGCGGAGCACTTTGGGCTTGTGTCCCCAGGAGAGCACAGAGCTGGGTGCCCGCAGGAGACAGGCAGGAGGGAATTCACCTGCCCAGGAAGGGAACCACGCATGATTATTGCTGGCAGCTCATTCCCTTTCTTGAGAGGGGAAGATGGAGGCTCTGAGCTTGGGAAGTGCCCCAACCCACAGCATCTGGAGGCGGCCACGAGTCTGCTTTAGACCCAGCAACAGGAATCGCGCACTGGGAGTTATCCATGCTCTCAGCTGGAACAGCAGCATCAGCCCGTGCCCCTCAAAGGAGCCACATGCATGTTGCTACCTGCGCTGGTACTAACCACTACCAGGCTGGTTAAAAAAAATTCTCAGAGACAGAAAGACCCTCGACGAGACGACATTCCATGGGGAAGAACAGGAAAATAAAGGTACAATCTGGAGAATGCCACTGTAAAGGGACTGGGACTCTGTGCTTGTCTGCCCCCAGGTCCAAAGAAAATTAGGTGCTAAAAGTATAGTATATACACCCTAAAAATAGCTCAAGGAGATGGAAGAGAAGCCAGAATTTTGTGAATCTTTTTTTTTAACTGCAAAGCACAAACAATTCTGTACCATGCTCAAGGCTTAATGGGAGTTTGAAGAATAATCTTCACTTTAAAGTGCAGAATGCATTTCAAACCAATGGTGAGTTAATCCTTGCAACAACAAAAACAGAGTCTAATTACAGCTACCCTGTGAAACCTATCTTCCCCTGGGGTGAACAGTCGAGAGTACAGTAACTACCACTTGTTCCGACCGCTGCTACAACAGTCACATCCTTGGGAACACAAGAAGGTTAAAAATAATATGCGAGACTGGCCCTTCAAATAGGAATGATGCACTACGACTACTTAAGACATTCAAACTGCATTTCTGTTTCTCTGCAGTCACCAACACGGAACCCCGCGTCTGCATTACTGCAAAAGAGACTTCCTCCGCATCTGTCTGCAGAGGACCCTGCGCTTTATCAACACAGTAACAGTCTGGGCAGCAATTTCAGTTACGATTTTATTGCGTCCAAGTAAGCAGCCACTGCGCAGCTTCTGCTGTCACGGCACCACCACAGTGCTGAAACGGCACGCTAAATCACTTGTTTACTGCTCTGTAGATTACATAAAGATTGATATTCAGCCTGTTTGAATAAGGCTAGAGGAGGGATGGACTGCTTAATTTTAAGTGCTGAAAGAGCGATCCAAAAAGCCCCACAACTAATGACACGGTGAAAGGACTGCGTACACCCCCCATGTGGGTCTGTGCCCTGCCATTTCACACCCCGCCTGCAGTTATCCCTGCCGTTCCCTGGCAGGAGCACATGCCAGCACAGGTAGCGCTCACAGCTGGTGCCGAAGGGAGGTGTGTCTCCGCACCCTGGAAACAAAACAGCCCTTCTCCTCCGAAAACTAAACCTCTCGCCCATGGTGCTGCGAAGGCA
>NW_009606993.1:0-200 GCF_000690535.1 Cariama cristata | reverse complement strand
GGAGGGCAGACAGTGGCAGGGGCTGTAGCCATGGGACAGGGATGTCCATGCTGGGCGGCCGGTGGGGAGCACTGGGAAGCACTGGGAGCCCCCCTTTCAGCCAGTTCAATCTTCCATCTCCCTTTCCGCAGCTGCCTTCTCCCCGAAGCTTTTCCCTGCTCGGCCTCCGCATCTATTTCCCTCCGGCTCCCTTCCCTGCG
>NW_009606992.1:762-1213 GCF_000690535.1 Cariama cristata | reverse complement strand
GTATTGACACATGGCAGTGATCAGAAATGAGCTACGATAAAAGAGTGTTTGCGAGGAGAAAGAGTGGGAAGAATGTAGCGAGAGCTGAACTGTAGCTGGTCAGGCAAATAAAAGAGCAGGAACAAGGTCTGAGGAAGTGTTAATATATTGGAAGAAGTAAGAAGCTCTTGTGCTCTTTACACTAGATAAAAATGAGAGAAGATGGTGCAGAAACAGTTGATCTGTATTTAAAAGCATCTTTGGAGAATCGTGGGAGTGGGAGGGGATCCGCAGCCTGGAGGAGGCCCTGCGGGCCGCCCGGGCCCAGCGCGACCAGATGGGCCAGGAGCTGGCGCAGCGCTCGCGGGAGATCAAGGGGCTCAAGGAGGAGTGCCGGCACAAGAAGAGGATGATCGCCAGCCAGCAGATGCTGCTGGAGACCAGAGCCATCTCCCTGCAGGTGAGAGCGGGG
>NW_009606992.1:0-671 GCF_000690535.1 Cariama cristata | reverse complement strand
TCATTAAGCCGCACCTTTGAGTCACACCTGCTAATTCAATTCCTAGGGCCATACAACATCTTATCTGTTAAGATTCCCTTAACTCCTTCTCTCACACAGACCTTTGGGAGAGTGCTACCTCGTCTTTAACCAATCCTCTTTTGACTCACCAGTGCTCTTTATTCTTGGGTTCCCTTTGGACGCACCGCAGGCCTCAGATCCACACCCATACAAAACCTGTGATACACGTGTTCCTGCTTTCTGTTGCTGTCTTTCCTTGTCTATCGCCTACACGGCCAGAAAACACACAGGGCAAGTCCCTCAGAACTGGTGCTAAGCAGTAACCTCCTCGCCTGCGAGTTGTCCCTTTCCCGCAGTAACGTTCTTCAGGCACAAAGTCTCTGCTTGGGTGTGTGACTCAGACGGGACTCGGGCATGATGGTGACACGAAGAAAGTTCACTGAACAGCAAATGACTGTTAAGCAGGTATTCTTTATTAGCAGTGCTGAGATCGCACTGGGGATTCTCCACCATAAGTGCTCCCAAGGACTGGTCGTTCTGGTGTCGTTTATATTTAAAAGAGTGTTGCATATTAATTTAATAGACAAAGAAATCATTAACATAAGACACACTTTTTCTTAGAACTAATTAAATATACTTGATCTAATTATTCGGCGGTTTTGCTGCCATCC
>NW_009606991.1:26913-34734 GCF_000690535.1 Cariama cristata | reverse complement strand
CATGCCCGTGTACCCCAGGTCATCTTCTCTCAGGGCAGTCCTAAGCCCCAGTCCTAACACAAGAGACCACTTCAGTGAAGCACTGCTAGCTCAAGGCTTGATGACTCAGTTAACCCTAGAGACAGCAGCGCTTAGTGTAGGTCTTTAGTCCTTGCTTTTAACACAGTGATAGACTCAGCTCTTTGGTTCCTTCTGGCCTTGTCCATAAGCATAACCCTAACCCTAGCGTTAGCCCATTACCGTGGTCAACTCAACCCAAACTATTGGACAACTTGCTTTGACAGCAATTTCTCGCAAACAGCGCTCGCTCTAGGAGAACCCATCAGATGAGATACTTGGCTTTGCTACTGCTGCAGTCCTCTTCCTTCCTCGAGAGACTCTACAACAGACAGTCATGAGCCCAATTCTCCAGCTTCTGAACCAAAACCCTCTCCTAATTCCAGTGATACCCTGAGGCAATATCACAGGAGCTTCTTATTGTTGGCCTTTCGTGGGGCTGTTATAACAACAAAGGGTAGGCAGCCTTGGTGGGATTTGGCTCTCTGTACTTTGACCAGCCTGGTTCCCCAGGGTTCGTCTGCGCAGTCTGCTCTCCATCTCTGGTCGGTGCAGGGCTCTCAGCTCACCCAGAGACACAGCTCAGTGCCTCAGGAAAGTGGGATGAATAAATGCACTGGATTTTCAACTTTTTCTTTTTTCCCCAGGGAGGTGGTGATGTCCCCATCCCTGGAGGTGTTTAAGAAAAGAATGGACGTGGCACCGAGTGCCCTGGTCTGGTTGACATGGGGGTGTTAGGGCAAAGGTTGGACTCGATGATCCCAGAGGTCTCGTCCAACCTCAGCAATTCTGTGACTGCTGAGGGAGCTTTTGCACACTTGTGGCCTGTTGGAGGCCTGAAGGTGGGTGTGCTGCATTCCACCTGGCTATAAAAATTTATATTTAATGAATAACCTAAACAACTGAGATTGAGTGTTGCTGACTAGCCCTATTCCCCCTGTTTTATTAGTCTCCGAGCTGGTCATGTATTTCTAACACTTGCAGATGTGTTCTTTTGGTTCTTTGGTGCTCTCAATAATTAATTAGTAGGTGCGTTACCCACTGTGGTCTGCATACAGCCCCCTGCACCGTCATCTCTGCAGGAGGGCTGTAAGCACAAGTCCTCGGTGATGCTTAGACACTTGGTGCCATGGATTTCAGCTTCGAGGAGCTGGGATGCTGTCCTTAGGCAGTCGGCTGAGCCTTCCGTGGGACACCTGCCACTTCTGAAAAACTCTATGAGACCATCCATCTGGGTTCATCCAGCACGTGCTGAGCAGGAAAGGATGGTAAGAGGAGGCTACGGAGAGATGCAGCTGTCAAAGGAAAAGAAAACAAACCCACAAACTCCTTTTTGTTAGGAACTGTCAGAAAAAACAGCAGGTGGAGAGCTGATTTTGGCTGCAGTGCTGTTACCTGATGCCAGCTTGATATCATGGTGCCATCCCGGGTGGGGTCTTTGCAGAGAACAACTTTGTTATGAGAACATGAAAGCTGTAATAGCTGGCTTAAACAATGCAAGTGAAGGGAAATAAAAGAGGATAAGAAAGTAATTGTCATAATTAGGCAGGAGGAGAAAACAGAATAGGCTGCGTTGGGGGGAGCGGAGGCAGCAAAGCGCTGCTGGGCTACCTGCTGCAGGTGATGACCTGTAATGGCAAAGGCTCAAAAAAAAAATTTGAGTTGTGTAATTAATACCCTATGAATAATGCAAATAGGTGCCCTCACAGGTAGTTGAATAACTGATTTTGTTACAGGGATGCTGCATAATTCCTCAATGTGCTTTTCTTTCCCAGCTGTCGTCTTGATTTTTCTTCTTCCTCCTCCACATTTCTGTTTCAGGAGTTGGCTTTCTTTTTATTGAATCAGTAAATTTCCTGTGTCTCACCTCATTTCACTGCTGCTAGAGAGAGATCCTTAATAACTTGTCCCAGCCAAGGCAGGAGGAAGTGGAAGAAGGTTCTCTGGGGACCTCCATCGTAGGTGGCAGACAAGAAAAGGAGAAAGTCCCTGCAGAGGAGGGAGGTTAAAAAGTTGCAGTGACTGGGCCGGGTTACAGGTAGGCTGAGTTACAGGGGGTGTTGGCAGTTGTACTCCCACAAAACGCTGAAACAGCTTCTCCAGGGGAGCAGACACCCGCTGCCTCCAACCTCCGGAGCTCACGGTACAGCCCCACGGGATACGGAGGGGAGGAAAAAACCTGCACCAGGGGCTGAAACACATGGTCTGTCCCTTGTGTTCATCCCCCCCGCCGCCTCCTGAGTCATTGAGGCTTCACCTTTCAGCTCTGGGTGCATTCAGTCACTGACAACTCGAAGGGCAGGACCCAGAAGAGGAGCAGGAGGTGAAGACAGCAGGATTAAGCACCCTTCCAGTGGCAGCTGGCACACCTATGGAAGCGAAGGGCAGGCTGGGCCGTTGGTGTGCATGGTGGCCGTAGGCACACCTACGCGCCCAGGAGGTACCGCCGGGTCACCCTGCGGTGACAGCACCCGTGGCACCTCCTGCTTTCAGGGACAAGCAAATGTAGGCATCGAGGAGCTGTCTTTAAGATCTGCTGGGTTAAGTTTGCAGTCAAGAGCAAGGTCAAAGTAAGACAGGACAGATACGTTTGCGGCTTAACGGCCTTTTTGAGACAAGGGAACAGCATTTAACGTAACCTAGGCATAAAGTAAGCATTAGCTTGGAGCAGCCGTTCCTTGGACAGCCTCGTAACTTCTTGTTTGCAAAGATGTTAGAAAAATATCTCAGGGGGATGTGAGCGTTTCCGGTGAGGAACAAGGGTAGCTTCCTGGCCTGGGTTCTTTTAATGGCTTCAATGAAGGATGGGATGTCAAACAGGGCTAAATTTAATCCGTAGTTAAAGGATTATTTCTTGGCTGCTCAATGATTACATACTCAGTGGAAACGTGGTGATCTTAAGTATGTCACAATATAATATTAATAACCTCATTACATATTAACTGTGTCACAACTCGGATCTGCAGCCAAGCTCTGCTGGCAACGGGCGCCTTGGTACTGACATCTTAACTTCGCTGCAGTCGGCCAAATGCCTTTTGGGCAAAATAGGAGGGTTGGATTGGTTGTTCAGGAAGATCACTAAGGAGTTAAAAGCACTGGGGGCAGGGAACAAACCCAAAACCTGAGCCTGGCTCTGGGCTTCTGGCAGGTTTCTCCAGCAGCAGCAATGGCTTTCCTCCTCTGGCTCACCCACCGCTCATCCTCTTGCGAGGAGCAGCAGAGCCGCCCCCAAAACCCCAGCATCTCTCAAGAGCTGGCCTGTGCCTCTCCCCCAAAAAAGTTCTCTCCAGAAATTAAACTTTCCTTGGAGCCGAGGTGCTGAGGCTCGCTCTCCCCGTGGCAGCCCTTTCGGGGGGCTCGGCGGCAGCGCCCTGCTGCAGCCCAATGCCTTGCCCAGGAGCGCATCTCCTCCCCGGCTGGGTCTGCTCCTGTCACTCGCTGTTGGCAGAGGAGCTTTGGTACCTGATCGAGGGAGACAATTAAAGCCACTCAGCAGACCTTTGAGGAAGCCGTAGTCCTCTGGCATGGCAATGGGGTGCAGCTTGGCTGGTGAGGAGTGGTCAGGTTCAGCCTGGAGCCCCTGGCTCCCACCAGGCATTGGGAGGGGGCAAGGGGACGTTTTTAGCTGAGATAAATAAACCTAGCCTTACTGGGGGCCCTGGGCCGCTTGGCTGGAAATTTTCCCCGCTTGCATCTTGGTCTCCGGTGAATTTTGTTAATCTGGAATATATTTAGGGCCTGGAGCAAACCCAGGAAAACAAAGAGAGCTTGGGAAAACAGCAGAAGGGGAGGGGGAGGTTTGATGCATCGCTGCTTGTAAAAGCAGTCTAGCGCTGCAAGTGATGAGTTACTCCGGGTGTGCGTGCGTGCGTCTGCAGTGGCTGTCAGAAATACTCCGTAAAAACCTTCTCTACGGGCCACAGGCTGCCCTTTCGTCTGAACTGGAGGCTGTCGCTGCATCAGCAGAGAGATGCTTATTAAAAAGTGTGTTGAAGAAGGCAGCCGGGGACAGGGGAAGGAATAAACCACTGCAAAGATACAAGGTCAAAAGTAAATAAGTTACTCCCAGCTCCTCCAGTTTGTGGTGATGCAGGAGCAGCAGCTGCACGTACCTTTTTGGACCCAAGTCCTTGCTGCTGGGTATGGATTTGGGTGGTTAGGATGGGATGAGGTCGGGTCTCTTGTCGGTAAGTAGCGTTGCAGAGGAAACGGTAAGAGTTTGTATCCCGTATCTCATCTGTCTGCTAGAGAGATGAAGATGACTTACTCTGCCGTAACAGGGGGTAGAAGCAGAATCCAAAAGCAGCATGTCTTTAGACTGATCAAATAAATGCTTTCACGGGTTTTCATATATATATATGCATGCATGTATATATGTATAGATGTGTATATATAAAAATATAACAAATATGTGTATATAAATATTCCAAAAAATGGCAACTGTTGAGAGTGTAGGATTCTGGTAATATTTAAGTATTTTTTTTATAGGTAATGTGAACACTATGAGAAGTGACTGGGATGTGAAAGGCATTTTTCTCTAAGAGCATTTTATTTCCGAACTGCTAAGAGCAGGATTATGTTTTGATTCTTCCTTAGGCTTTTAATACAGGGAAACTCTGAGGCAAAACACTGAATTTGGGGGAATGCTGGTCTGATCCAGATTGTGTTTACTGAGATGGGAATACCTGAATGGGAACAGCCGTACCAGTGTTCGTGGCTGCACAAGTGGATGTTTCTTCCTCTTTCTTTTGGAGCTGGGATGTGATTTCTTTCTGACAGCGGCAGTATCTCACGGGAGTGGATTACAGGGTTGCGGCCGTGCTGTGATGTGCCTAACTCGAACCTTTGGCGGCCTTGAGGGATACACCCTGAGGCAGCTTTTAGCCATCCGGATGCTCCGATGGACCTCAGGGAGCTGGGATCGGAGCAGGTTAAGGGGAGAGCTGCAAACTGCTGTGGTACGGAGTGCTCGGTGGGATTAGGTTAGCAAAGCATTGCATGAGCAGCCGTGCGTTACTGCCGTCTCCTTTCTCGTCTTTCTAGTCCGTTTTGGAAAGCAAAGAATTACAGCCCTGTCTGTAAGTGGCTTGGGCTGGGGTGAGTTTGGTGGACGTAGCGGTCTGAGACCTCCCTGCCTTGACAAGTGGCTAATTTTCACCGTAAAAATAAGAAACGAATATTGCGTTTGTGAACGTGCGTGCGCAGATGCGTGCCCGTGCATGCAGGCAGAGAGCAGGCACGTGTGTGCCGGTAAGCCCGCGTGTGCAGGTAGGCAAACCTGTGTAGGTCGGTACACATGCACGGGCACCCGGCCGTCCCTGTGATCGCAGTGAAGAAAGAGCCGAATTAAAAAGCTAAAATAGCTTGAGATCCCGTCCTTATTGCCTCTGGTCTCCTACCTCGCCCAGCCTCACCCTGTCCCACGTCCCTGTTAATTGCTCGCAAACAGCAGCAGGGACGCAGCGGCAGCCAGGATTGCTGCGTGCTTGCCACGGGGCTGATCGGTAGGTCGGGTCCTTCTCCGGGAAGCCGTACCGCCTTGTTGTGACACTCATGCCAACGTGTGACACCGGCTGTTTCCCAGCTGTGGAACAAAGGGGAGAGGGAGAGGAGCTGAGGGAGAGCCCTGCTCATCAGCTCACAGAGGGGACAAACTGGTGGCGTGCACCAGGGCTCCTTGCAGCACATCGCAGAGCGCGGTTCTGGGGAATTTTACCTGGAAACAGCCCGACTTTAAACCCTGCGGGGCTTTTTCTGGATGCCTTAGAGCATGCTTGGGGCTGTCGGCTGGAGGGACGCAGCAGGGTGCTGTGGAGCATCCCCCCAGCCCACCCCTCCACCGAGCAGGAGGGACCGGAGGAGGTGGCACCTGAAGGAGTGGTCCCAGCTGCCTGTGGGCATCAAGCATGACACTGGCCAAGTCCCTCAGGTTTTAATGGGAGTCAGATGCATAAAATCCTTTAGAAACAGGTTGCCGTCATTAAGGGAATGACAGCCTCCTCCGGAGCAGCTTTTCCTGGCCTGCTCCAGCCTGGAGAGACTCTATCAGGGGGCTGGCACAGCATCACCATCCCCAAAACATCATGGAGCAAACCAGTCCTTTTCCGAGGAGGGGCTTGGCTAGCTGTGCCACCAACGGGGACCTGCACCCTCTGCCAGCCCCGCATCGCCCCTGCCTTTCGGCTGCCAGCATGCACCCCGGCGGGGGGACACA
Organism: Cariama cristata; assembly: GCF_000690535.1. Classification (NCBI taxonomy): domain Eukaryota; kingdom Metazoa; phylum Chordata; class Aves; order Cariamiformes; family Cariamidae; genus Cariama; species Cariama cristata. The sequence continues at coordinate 28,463 of NW_009606991.1, read as the reverse complement.
GGGCACTCCCCTTCAGGCACTTCTCTCTGCCAGCGGGGAGAAGCCGGTGTGTTCCTCTGCATTTGTTGGCCTTTTAGTTTGGTGTTTTGGTTTTTTTTTCCTTTTAATTCCTCCAGGAAGGAGGCAACTAATTGAGAAGTGAGGGAAGCTCAGAGGGAGGAAGGAGAGGATCAGGGAGGCCTCAGCTTCCCCACTGGCACAGGCTGGTTATGAGCCACGATGATTACCCCCATTTTGCTTCGCTGGGTGCGCTGCCAGCACAGCTAATTACCACCGCCTTCACCGTCGGGCTTTACCCTGGCTGAGGCATGGAGCAGCTGCTTTGGTTACTAATGGGGAGAAATGAATGGAGAAAGTCCAGCGGCATCTACAACGCCGTCTCCATGCCAAAAAACCGGCTGGAAAACCTCAGCCAGCCTCGCCCGGGCAGGAGCCTCCCGCGATGGAGAGGCAGGCGGCGGTGAGCCGGAGCCACCTGTAACGCGGTGCGTGCCGGCACACGCCGTGCGAGCTGCCGGGGTTTGCTCGCCACCCAAGGCAAAGGGCTGCCGTAGAGCTGCCTGGTCCTGGCAGGCCTGCGAGGAGGAAGGAGAAAGGGTGCTCTGCCGAAAGCGTGTCCGGGACTGTGTCCTTGGCACTGCTGTGGCCCTGGGAAGGTGTCCTTGGCACTGCCGTGGCCCTGGGAAGGGGACACCAGGAGCAGTTCTGCACCTCTCTCTTTCCCCGAAGCTGGCAGAGTTAAAGATGGGAAGTGAGCCCCTCAGTTCCAAAGCGTTTTACTTTCAAAATGTCCCAGAGCTGGGACTTTTTCAGCAGAGAAGACACTGCCCCGGTGATTGTAGCTGCGGCCAGGGAGCTTGTCTGCACCTGCGCTGGTTGGCCTGGTTTGCTGCAGCGAAGCAAACTCCTTCCCTGGGAATCGGTGCGCTGAGAAATGTGTCGGGAGAACAGGGGTGATCCTGAGAGCGGTTTGATTTGGAGAGCAATGGAGCAGTACCGCCTTTCCTGAATAAACCACCATCTGAATCTGGATGTAGGTCAAGTGGAAACAGAAAGCCCTGCCTGCTCGCCTCCCCCAGGCCACGGCTACCCCCACAGCAGCACCCGTGCAGTGCAGCTTCCTCCTCCTCCTCCTCTTCTTCCCTACCGTTCCCCACGGGGGAGCTCACGTGGGGTGTAGGCTTGCACGTCCTTGTGTGGAAAAATCAAGGAGCTTCCACGTGGGGAGCAAGCTTGGTACCTCCCACCTGCCCTGAAGGTACTACGCAAGGTGTACCCTGACCGCAACAGTCGGAGGGGTGCTGCCGTGCTCAGGAGTTGGGACCAAGTGGGGAGATACTGGGGAATAAAGATTTTTCTGCTTTGGGAAGCTGGGGGTCCGGCTAAGTTTATCTCAAGGCACCTAGCATCTTCTTCAGGCTGGGATGGACTAGTCTGCTGATTAGATTTAAAAATATATATATATATACACTTTTTTCTTTTTTAAAGGAAGGTGTTGGAGATTTTTGTGAGCGCCTGAGGCTGGCAGGGACACTTCAGGGTAGGGTGAA
>NW_009606991.1:26426-26708 GCF_000690535.1 Cariama cristata | reverse complement strand
AAACACATGGCAGAGATCAGTAATGGCAGCACAGGACTCGGCACGCTTTGCCTGTTAGTGGACTAGGAAAAGCAATCTTACTGAAATAGAGAAAAAGGAAATATATTGGACGTGGTCCCTGTTGAGGCAGAGTCAGGGCATGAACGCAAGTGAAAACTGGCTCTGCCAAGGATTTATTTCCTCTGATCAGGTGATGGAGACTGGGGGGGACGACTCGTAAGGCCAATTTCTCATGCGTGTTGTGAGTCCGCAGCCCGTGGGCTCTCCTTGATGCCGCGGGCA
>NW_009606991.1:25113-26298 GCF_000690535.1 Cariama cristata | reverse complement strand
CTGTGCTTGTGGGTTTTCTGCAGGGAGCCTCTCGGAGCCAGGTGTTTCTGTGCAGATGGCGCGTTGCTCTTTACTAGCTTCTAAATGGTCTTTGCTCTACAGACCTGCAGAGAAAAGCCTGAGAGCCTCTCCCACAGCATTCAAAACCGCAAGGTAAATAAGGTGGTGGTAGCAGTGATTTTTAAACCCCATTTTTTGCTCAAGTGCCCGCCACGTGCTTCCCTACAAGCTCAAGACTTCCCCAGTGCAGCAGCGAGGGCTTCCCGTTCCAGCCTCCCCACCGGCACGGCCTCCCCGGGCTGCTCCCAGCCACAATACGCTGGCCCCGATCCCCGCGTCTCGCTGCCGGCAGCCCGTGACGCTCAACCGCCGAGCGACCGCAACAGCCCAACGTGTTGGGATCTGCCTTCTGCCGCCTCCCCGTTGAAAGGGGCTCCTGTGCTGTTACGCTGCTCTGTTTAATCAACGCCCGCTTTGGGTTGGGAATCTCTCCCTGGCTCGGGTCGGCGAGAGGAGCGCCGCTGTTCGGCGTTTTGCCACAGCCCCCGGGTTAAAGGGTGTCCCGAGAGCAGGGAGAGAGGGAAGGGAGCGAAGCGTGATCCATCTTTCCGCAATACCGAACTGATGTTGCAAAAGCAGTCGAAGGCTTCGTGCGGAGACTTGGGCGCACGTGCGGGCGGTTTTGGCCAAAGAGCCGGCCAGGCTGAGCGTGGCTGGCATCTGAGCTCAAAGCCCTGGCCCCAGGACTGGCTTGTAAAGAAGCCCAGCGCTTGCTTGCTTGTGTTGGTCTCCTTCAAAGAACCAGAGCAAAATCAATGCTGCTTGAAGAAAGTCCTCCCTCTCTGAGATGGAGAGGGAAAGGCTGGATGCCCCCTCCCCAGGATCTGAGGTAACACAGGTTTGCAGCCCAGCAGCAGAGCACCGGGGCACCCAAAGGCTTTGCCTGTGTTTTTGGGGACACCTGCCAGCTGCTCGGCACCTCATGCCACCCAGCTGGGGTTAAAGGAGCATGGAGGCAAGCAGATTTCCCCACCCGCCCCAGACCTGTCCGCTAAAGGAGACCTAATAGAGCGGCTCCCACATGCCTTGGTTTTTTGGAATTTTTTTTGCAACCCTGTTGTGCAGAGCCGAGGTGGTGCAAGAGAGGAGGCAGGAATGAAAGGGCTGAGGTTTGCCTCCAGGCCT
>NW_009606991.1:24583-25057 GCF_000690535.1 Cariama cristata | reverse complement strand
CTCGAGTCCTGTATGAACACTGTGCTGCTGCACCTCCTGCTAAGCAGCAGGTAAATAAAGCTACGGGGTGCTGGGAACAAACTGTCGGAAAGGCAGGTCAGGCATCGGGGGCTGCGCCAGCCCCCGGAGACGAGGAACGAGGATGGTGTGAGGGTGCGAGGCCCCTTCCCCGCGGCTGGGGCTCCTGCACGGGGAGCCGGCCAGTGGGTGCTGGCAGAAACCCAGGCTACGCTACCGCAAGCGTGCAGGCAGCGGCCAAGTTGAAAAAAAAAATAAATCACATTTTAGAGATGAAAAAGTGAAGCTTATGGTCACTAATGCCATTTCACTGTATCTTTTTTTTTTTTTCCCCCCCTCTGTTTATCACTCCTTAGGCTGAAGCAGCCACCTGGGGCCGTGGTCAGAAGCCCGAAGGTGGGAGACGAGCACGGCGTACGCAGAAACCCTGCGGCAACCTCTCCCTGGTTTTGGAGG
>NW_009606991.1:4492-24568 GCF_000690535.1 Cariama cristata | reverse complement strand
GTTCCGCCGTTCCCGCTGCGAGGGACGTGTTAGGCGGCCTGGGGGACCTCGGAGCCAGGCTCAGCTCCGTGGAGCCCTCCGAGCCTTCCCAGCACCTCCCGGACCCGCTTCCCGAGCGTGCGGGGTTTTGTGCACGTTTTAGGGGGTTGCGTGAGGGCTGGAGGCGGGGGGTGAGGGGGCAGAGCCCGAGGCTTAGGAGCTGGTTCCCACCGTGGCCTCAGCTCGCTTCGGGAGTGGAATAAAGCGGAGGGAGGGAAGCTGGCAGAAAGTGGTGTGGGGAACGGGGGCGGCTGAGTTCAACCTCCCGACTCCCCTAGGGAGAAGTCGTCAGACGATGCTCTGTGCGTGTATGGTAGGGTCTGGGGATTTCTTTTTAGTTTGGGTAGAGGGGTGGGTTTTTTTGTAGGAAGTAGTGCCAAAACCTGATGTTGCCATTAGGACGTTCTGTGTATTTTTCTGGTATTTTTTTTCTTGGCTAAGATTGGAAAGAGGCAAAGAAATGCCTGGAAGCTTTAGATCAGCAGCCCAGTTAGGACTTCAGCTAAGTCAGAGGAGCGCACCTACGAGCAGGAAAAGACACCCGCAGGAGACCTTTGCAAAACAATAGTTCGTAATTGCTGCATTTGGGCTAATTTAGCACCCCCAGTCACCCCTCCTGCCCCCAGGGAAGGCTGGTGCACAGGGACAAGTGCCCATGCCATACTGGCAGCATGTCGCTGCAATCCCTTCACTGTCTTTTTTCCCAGTGCCAGCTGTGTTGCCTTCTATGTAACGCAGAGCTGGTACCTGTTGTGAAAGACGGCACGGAAAATAAAGACTCATGAGTGTGGCCTCATGTTTAATTAGAAGCTAATGTGCTATTATTATTAGGCACCGAAGGAATGTACTGGCGAAGCAGTACTTGAGCTGTTTTAAAAGCATTTTTGTAAGTATACTTTACTTTCCCCTCGCCCAGCTGGCGTGCACCACCTTTATTAGGAGGCACAAGGCTGCTGTTACCTGGCCGTGCAGCTCTTTTGCAGTTCAGGCAAATACCGCTGGAATTAAAGTATCTCAGATCTCGCTCTTCGGAGGACTTTGAACTAGAAGGGTATGGGCGTGTGCTAGGCCAGGCCAAGTGTTTAATCCCAGTGGCACAGGACTTGAGAGACTAAAAGTGGTCTGTGGTTGGATTTGCTATAGAGACTGATTAAGTACAGCTTAATGAAACATGACAACCTTATTGGTCTCAAAAGAAGTTGAAGGAAGCAGTAAGAAAATTACAGTTTTGTTTGTTTAACGAGAAGTTTCACTGTCAGCACCTTTATGAAGCTGGCTGTGATTGCCATGCTTTAGTAAGAAGTATACTGCTTTGTAACCTCCATAGATTGGCATGAATGTGGCTTCACCATCTATTCTTTAATACAGCTTCATTAGGCAGTTAGTGAACTATGCTGGAATTCAAGGAGTTGAACTAGGGGAGTTGGCTGCAGGTACACGGAGGTACCGACCTGGAGCCAGGAGCAGTACCAAGAGCCTGCTCTGCAAGCACCCATCCTCCCTTGGTTATTGCCCCCAGCCCCTGCCCTCTCCAAGGGCAGGAGGCTGGTTTTTGGTTTTTAAGAAAGTATTGGCTTTCATAGGGCTGGACTCCCACGGGAGCACTTTGACTCCTAACATCAGACGCCGAGGTAGCACTGGCATATTTGTATTGCTGCCATCAGGTACGTGCCAAAAAAAAGAGACAAGACTCAAGCAGGAGCAGCTTTCCTGGCCGGGGAGGTGGGAGCCAAGCAGGACAGCGCTGCAGGCTCGGTGGCACACATGGGGGAAACTCGGCACCCAGGAGAGGTGGGGTACGGGGCTGGGCAGCAGCCCACCACCCAACAGGGAAGATGCAAAAGCATTTGGCTTGGCTTCAAGGCAGGAAAGAAAACTGAAGTCCCTGAACAGCTGCAGAGTAAGAGGTAAGCATCCCAGTTGTACCTCAACGTGTTATACACATAAAGGCCAAGTTATGGGGCGAGGGGGAGTTATTCTATAAATTTATTCTGTAATTAACACCACCAATTCATTCAAACTCCTTAACTTCCATATAAAAGCTAAGGGGAATGTAAACCTGAGGACAGCCTTACACATCAACAGTTCGGGCTTCAACATCATTAAGCACATTACGGTTGTGTGCTGCTGCTCATCAAGGGGTTTTCAGTTACTTTAACAACTACGAAATACAGACAGATATGGAACACAAGCTTTTATTAATAACAGATCACATTTGAACTTTGAAAAGAGTGACATTAAAAGGTGTATTAAAACATACCCACTCTAAGCAGTCTATTTTCTTCAGTAGAAAAAAAGCATACAACAGATAGAAATACTATATACACAGTATATCGGTCTAGTCATCAGCCCCTCCAAACATTGTTTTGCAAATTGGTATAACGGTGTTAGAATATACCATCCAGTATGAATTTCAGCTTTTGACTTTTTCATTTAAGACAAACCACTAAGCACCTAGTTCAGCTTTTACTGATCTTAGAATATATACAAGGTGGTACTGTATATGAGGATACCAGTGTTAAGTATTTTAAGTACTTTTGGGATCCTGCCTTGTTAATAAATCTGCCTCCATCAGTTTTGAGAACATGGAAATCTGTAATTGATGTCTCCATTAAACAGAGTACCTTCTGACACTGCAACATGATTCACTCTATCATAAATAGATATGCATTAATTTCAAGCAGATTTGTGTTGTGTTTATTTTACACTGGAGGCTTTCAGCCCAAAATATAGATTGCTGCAATAAACCAGGAATCTACAGAATCTACACTTTTTTTTTTTTTAAGGAAAATAAAAAAAGCAGAATGTTAGTTCTTAAATTAGTTTGGCACTTAAAAAAAAAAACAAACAACTGTCAGGGGGAAACCCCCAAGTTGCATCCTTGTCTCACAACATCCTCAGGAGGGGAATGTTGATATACAGACAGGGCAGGCACACGCAGAATGACTGCTACAGACCATGGCAGACTCCAACTCCCAGCCTTACGTCTGGCCTTAGTCCGTGTGTGCTCTGGCTTGCACACTCAAACACAGACAGCTTCTGCTGGTTGCACCTCAGTCCATCAGCTGACACCACTGATGAGGTCATCGCACAACTGGAGACGGCCCTCATGAGTCACGCTCCAGCAGCCTTCCGGCCCCAGGTAGAAAGGTAGCAAGTGCTGTACCTTTTGCTTAAGTCTCACTTACTTAACCCCACAGTAACGGAGCCATTACTGCTCTGCTGAGCAAGCTGTAGCAGGGGCTGACACGCAGGTCTTTGCACATCAGTGTGCGCCCCGTGCTTCAGAAGAACCTCGACTGTTTTTGTGTGCCCTCCTCGTGCAGCCAGGTGAAGAGCTGTCAACCCTTCGCTGTCAGAAACATTGATATTTTCTGAACTGACAAGTTCTTCGACTACTTCAGAGTGCCCGTTTTCTGCAGCAAGATGTAACGCTGTCCTATTTAAAGGGCCTCTGGCTAGAACGCTGGCCCTTTCATCTATCAGCAACTTTGTCGTTGCTAAATGGCCGCTGCGAGATGCCAAGTGCAGAGCGGTGTATCCTTCTGCTGTTGCTGCCTCAATGTCTGCACCGTGTTTAAGGAGCAGCCTCGAGGTGCTCGTGTGGCCAGTTTCAGCAGCTATGTGGAGAGCAGTCTGCAAGAGCGCGTTCTGTATGTTGACATCCGACTCCAGGTCTATGAGAAGGCGAGCGACACGGTAGTGTCCTCGTTGAGCAGCCAAGTGTAGCGAGGTCCTTCCATCCACGGTTTGCACATTCACGTTTGCACCCCGCTGCTTGGCCAGAAGCTTTACGATGGGGAGATGACCTTGCCAGGCAGCATAGTGCAGTGGCACCCAGTCATCCTTTCCTTTGATGTTCACATTAACGCCTCTTCTCAGCAGGATCCGCACAATATTCTCTTGGCCATACTGACAGGCTATGTGGATGGGGGCCCTGCCTTCAAAATCTACCTCATTTAAAGATGCATTCTTATCAAGCAGCATTTTGGTGCTGAAATCATCCCCGTTTTGGGCAGCAAAGTGAAGAGCAGTCCACTGATCCTCATCTTTGGCATTAACGTTGATTTTCCTAGCCATAATTAGCTCCACAATGCTTTTAACTTTCTTCTCAATAGCTATGTGAAGAGGAGTGGATCCTTTCTTGTTGGTGAGGTTAGGATTAGCATTGTACAGGAGGAGCCATTTGACACATTCTTCTTGACCAGCTTCAACAGCCAAGTGCAAAAGACTGGAGTTCCCATCTAAAACAATATCAACATCTTGAGGCTGGAGGATCTTCATCAGCTTGCTGGTATCGCCAGATAAAATGGCCTCCGTTAGCTTCCTCTTCTGTATGTCTGTAGTACCAATATCTAGATGGATATAAGGAAGAAATTTTTTTTACAATGAAGGCGGTGAAACACTGAAACAGGTTTCCCAGAGAGGTGGTAAATGCCCCATGTCTGGAAACATTCAGGCCGGACAGGGCTCTCAGCAACCTGATCTGCTTGAAGATGTCCCTGCTCATTGCAGGGGTTCGACTAGATGGCCTTTAAAGGTCCTTTCCAACCCAAACTATTCTATGAAAAAGACGACACCATCACAATTCTGGTACCCGTCAAACCTTACTTGTGCATGGCTAACGTATCATCTGGTGGCTTCAGCAATGACTTGACTGCAAAGAAATCCACCACACCACCCCACCCCCAGTAGTTTCAGAACAATTTCAGGTCAGATTTGGAGCCCCACTTACTCCTAACTCTGTTTCTTGTGAAACGAAGAATGAAGGATGCTGTGGTTGATCTCCCTGCACTAATGATTATTTGCCTAACTGGAAAATAGATGCCTGGATTTTGCAGCACTCGATTGAAAAGGGAGAGGTGTCTGTGCAACAGTGGGGGTCTTTATTACAGCGTTCGTGGGGGCTGCTGAGAAGGTGACTTGGGTCTTCTCAAAAAAAAAAAAAAAAAAAAAAAAAGAGAGAGAGAAAAGAGAAAGGTTCTCAGACTTGGGTTTAGTGTAACTGAAAGAGCTACAAACTCAGCTGACCTCACTGGGCACGGGCTTTAGTCCCACTTTGAGCAGGACCTGGACTAGGTGACCTCCCTTCCGTAATTGCTTTGATGGGAATTCAGGTTACTTCTTTTCAAAAGTAAATGAGATTTATTATTTCTCATTAGATCACCTTTGGGAACCACTGACAGCAAAAGAAAGCAAGGCTAACAGGGATTTCCAGAATGCTATTCTTTATATACCCATCGACTCCCATGCCCTGGTCCAAACAGCTACAAAACCACAACAACGAAGAAAAACCTGACCGTTACCTGAACTCTCCCTTTCAAAGGAAAGGGAAAGGGAGCCTCTGGATGAAAAAGCTGAATCTACAGATGAAACTCCTGAAAGTCGCTTGTCACTGGAGGCAAGTTTGGACTCAGAAGAGCTCCGGTTGAGATCCTCAGGGCCTTCCATAGTCTGTGAAATCCCCGAATCCAGCTGGGACAACAACTCTGAGAGACTGTAATCCTTAACTGATGGTAGAGCAGACTCCTGCTTCATCTGGGATAATGCAGAAATCCCCTTCAAGAGAAGCACACAAGCGTTTTAGAAAGGACAATAAAAAAACCTGAGCATGAGGCTCTACAGGAAGAAACACAAGTTTGTTAGTTTGCACGTAGCCTTTTGCGTTAAATGAAACCTATGAATAAGGTCACTGAAAATTTTCAGATGCAGGAGGGCAGCTTTCATCAGTACTGACACAGCCACTAAAGCCGCATGGCCGCACTGCTCTACAGCTTTTTTTTTTAATATCAGTCACACCTACATCGTTCCAGCCTTTTATTTCCTAACTGTCCTGCTCTCTCTCAACAGTCTAAGATCCACTTGCACTTAGTCCTGTGCACTGAGGTTTTCCTGAGCTGGTCCATGCATCTGCTCTCACTTTTGCATTCCAGTTCTTCACCCAGACTCACTTCTCTCAGGCAAGAAGGTGCTCAAAAGCAGCAAAGAGAAGGTTGCTTGGGAAGTTACAGGTCACAGAGGAACCTGTTCCTCGCAAAACCTAGTGTGCTTGAACAAGAGGCAGAAAGAGAAAATACCTCGGCCTGCTGCTCTGGGGAATTCTTGGTGTCCAGGTCCTGAGTTATCTCTTTTGTTTCATCTTCTGGTTTTTCACAAAGGGCCTCTGTTTCTGAAGTGATTTCTTTGAAGAAAGCAAGAGAAGGTTTTGGTTGGTCTTTTTTAATAGGAGACTTTTCTGAGATGCCCTGCTGCCTTTCTCTATCATTAGAGCTTAACAGCTTTGAGATACTGGGGGAGAAAGACTCCAACTTTGAACGATTCCATACAGCACTTCATCAGTAGGTACAAGCGTGTAGCTAAGCAAAGAGTGCACTGACAGCAAAAGAAAGCAAGGCTAACAGGGGCTGACTGAACAATGCATTTTCACACACAGACCCGACTGATGTGACATGGTGGCTACACTGCAGGACTGTGAAATGGGAACCAGTCCACTGCTGGCAGAGTTAAACATATGTTTTAAAAAAAGATGGGATCCCGCTTCCCTTCGGTCCCCGTACCTTGTTTGGGCAGGAAGAGAAGGAAGAGGCAAATCTCTCTCATTAACGCTAAATGAAGCTACCTGGAGATGGCACTTGCTACACCCTTCTGCACATGTGAGTTCACAACAGGTGCTTTGGGCAAGTTCAAGCCTTTCAGCAAAGTTGCCTTTTATTGGCAGAAAATGACAGTACAAATTGTTTTGTTACAAGAAAACAATTGAGTTTCTCACCATACAACAGTAAATTCTAAGAGCCAGGGCCTTCAACCCTTTGGTACGGTAAAAACCACACCAACTCCAGCTTGGCATATGCCCTGATACACACATTCAGAAATGAACATTATTTCTGCCTAAATGGATCAACTGGTTCAGTACAGGTCTTATTCCTGACGTGTTTATGTAAACACCGTCATGGTCAGACTTGTCCCCAGATAATCCCTTCCTCCAAACACGAATAAGTGGCCTGTATCATTGTCTCTACCATACAATGTGTTCTATTTATTCTGTCACAGAGGTTCACAGCATTTACCCCAAGGATTAACAGAGTCCTGAGCAATAACATGACTCATAGAAGAATAAATGGGCAGCCAAGTTACGAGGAAATCTTACCTTGAAATGTTGGCCGTTCACCCGGATCATCTTGCCAACATTTTTGCATCAGTTTGATCAAGTTATTACATGACTGAGGTCTGGATTTGGAAACAGCAGGTAGCTCTGGGCGGTGGCCTTTAACTACTTTTACCATAATATGTAAAATGTTGTTTTCCTCTGTAAAGCAAAAGCACACAAATAAAGATCTGCCAGCACAAGGAATGATTTCTGTCTAAGAGCATTAACAGTGTATTAGGCTGAAACTTTGTTTTCATGCATTTTTTCTAGATTTAGAGCGCTTTCTTTTATCAACAGGGAAAAAGAAGTTGGTTTTATTCTCTCACAATACATTCGTCAATGCAGTAACACCTACATCCCATGTATCAGTTAAAAACAATTGTCAGTGAGTGACTCTGTTCTTTTTCCACTCATAAGAGACATAGAACCAAAGGAAAAAAAAAACACAAACAAAACAACCAAAACTCAATCAGTTCTTTGCTATCTCTCTTTGGATTTCTGTATCTACTGTAAGAAACCTGAACCGCAGCTTTTATTTAGACCAGGTACCCGAACTTTTCATAAAGGTAAAGGAAGAACACAAATCAGTAATGTGACTCTGGACTCTGAAGTCAACCATTGGGCTAAATGAGCTCTCTCACTTGGAGAAAAATTAATAGTAGACTGGAACCTGTTCAAACACGTTTGCTATACATAGGCTAGTCATACACACAGGAAAAGTCATAAAGAATAAATAGCTGCCTGTTGATCGGTACATTTACTGTGGGGTGGAACAAGGTTTATTCTCACAGACAGCTTTTTTTTTTTTTTTGAGAGAACAAATCTGTACCCACAATCTACAAATAAACTCCAGAACCTCTCTACAGAGAAGCTGTTTCCGAGAACAGCAGGGTTGCCTGCCAGTTGGCTTTGCTCCACGCTGTTCCTAGCTGGCCGCAAACATGTCAGAAGTCTGCACAGGCCACGCACCGATCTGGATCCGTACAGCAAACGCCAGCAGAAGCAAAAAGGTGCAGACGGGCCCCCTGCGGCATTATGGGTTCTACTTTCACGATGTAGGGCAAGGAGGTCTTACATTTGTGATCAGAATTTGAGAGCTTAAAAGTGTCTACCACGCAAGACTGCAGGAATTTGGAGAACATGTATGTGATCTGGGGCTGGTGGGGCAGGAAGAGTGCTTATCAATGGGAGAAAGGAAAAAAATTCCAATGCAACCCACAATACATCAAACTTACCTGCAAAAGGCTTCTTCTGTGTAAGAACTCCCCAAACTACGATGGAAAAGCTACAAATAAATGCAAAAAAATTATTTCTAGAAAAGCTTTTAAAAAAAACCCAACCAAACCATAAAGCCAAAACACTCACAGAACTATAATTTATTTTCCTAAGTTCTTTTTGTTTCTCCTTCACTTCTGCATCTAATTCAGCTGATGAACACACACAGCAAGATGCAGCCAAGAACCATGATTTGAAAGTCTAGTTTTTGCAGGGAGGAACCTGAGACAGCGAACAGAGGGACTTGCTGGAGGCTGCTGAGTTCCTAGTAACATTTACCAAGTACTCCACACCAACACTGACAAAATAAGAGAGCAGCAGAGCATTACTGTGGATTTTATTTAATACTTCTACCCTACAAGACAACTTTAAAGAAATACATTCCACTTAGAATAGGACGTATCTTTTAATCTACAGCTCTGATTTCCTTTTCCTAATAACCTTATGAAAGAACCACCAAAGACCTAGTGATGAAATCCACTGAAGATAACTTAAGAATTTTGTCACAGACTCAAAAAGTAGGTCAGGATGTACCTTTTGATGGGGAAATTAAAGGTGGGCAGCGTGCCTCCCATGCCAGTTGCTAATAAGTAAGCGTTACTTGAACAATAACACTCAAGATCCAGGATCAGCTGCACTTTCTTAAAAGGCCTCTACCCTATAATGACTTTGCAAAAAGCAAAGCAAACATGACCCTTTGCAAGATGAGGTTCAAACTAGATTTAGGGGTTTCATCCTTAATTAGGTTTTATAGCCATAAAGAGAGGGCTCATTTTACAGCATTACTTAAAGTGCTTTTAAGTGTTTTTGTAGTTAACCGACCTGTACACATCGTGTTTGGTGTCAAAACACCTGTTTTTCTCTTTGATGCGCTCTGGAGGAAGGTACGCAATTGTGCCACACAAGCCATCCATGCTGATGTCATGGGAATGGGACAAGCCATTGCACTTTGCAAGTCCAAAGTCAGAAATCTGCAAAAGACGGAGGAGGAAGAGGGGAAGAGAAGTGCACGCTACCATTAGACTTCAGTGGCGTTAACAAAAAATTTTCTGTAAAGAACGATAGATGTAACAGGATAACCCAACAAAATATATCAAGCTGCCGTTCAGAAATATTAAGCTAAGAAAACATCTCTGGAAGCATTACGCTATGGTAGGCTTTTCTTTACGGTTAAACTGGAAAAGAAAAAAGCAAGCAGGTTTTTGCAAGCAGCAGCATGTTAGCCCATTACAGCAAACACAACAAACAGTCAAGACAGTTTATTGTAATTTAAAACTAGTCAAATTTAGGTAGTGCAAACTACTTTAACGTAATTATTGGTCCTGCCACCTCCTTTCCCTATGTAACCTCCCATTGTATGCCATGTTTAAGTGTTCCGAGCACCTGTTTTCCGACCATGAGCTCTCCAGCGAGTGCAAGAGAATTGCCCTTTCAGATATCGCTGTTACACTGACCACGTCAACAAGGACTAAGCCCAACACCAGAGGCACCAAGTGTTCAAAAAACCCAAACCAAAACACACACACCCCCCCCAAAAAACCCACACAGGGAATTCTTTTTGGCAACTCAAAGCTATGGCAAGTTGGTGCAGTGACGCAGTGAACACAGCTGAAATGAACAAAACAAGTGACAGCAAGTCACAAAAGGAAAACACACCTCCACTTTAATTTGAAGTGTCTAACAAATATGCATTCATTTGCTCTCAAAGGCATACCAATCATCAAGCAAACAGATAGGCAAGGAATTTCCTTTGTCTTATTTATTTCCCACCGGTCAAAAAGGTCTATTATGCTAAGTGGAAATCTCAGGAAAAGTCAAGTCTTTTTTGGACCACTGATTTTTGTCTGCATGTTAGATAAGATTCACCCCCCCACACACCCCGACTTATACGTTCTTTTTATCTAATAAATACTCAGTTTTTTCAATGACTCATTCCCCTTTTGATCTTCACAGTTTCTCCTTTGAGAAAGTTCTCCCTCAAAACAACAAGCATAATTAAAAAACGCCTTTTTTTAAATAGGCTCCAACTTTACACTTTCAGAAGCTTCTGTCTAAAGATACCACAAAGCTAGTCCTAACATGCATCCATTACTGGAAAGGGAGAAAACCGCTGCCAGCTTCAGCCTCCTGGAGAACAGGCAGGGTACGGAGCCATCGGTCTTCAAACGCTAGGAATCTCCCTTTGCCATAAAACAAACAAATCAACCCACGCAGCTTCAGGAAGAACTTCTCCCAGGGACAAAGAGCTCAACAGAAGCGTTTCTCAGGAGCTGCAGAAGTCCTGTACCCTAGCACACAGGTACATCCAACCTGTTGTCCACCTGTATGTTAAATCCATAGGGTAATGTGGGAATGATTTGAGAAGAAAAGAAAACGAGGGGAGGGAAAGCAAAGTCATCTGGAGGAACAGTTTCTCATGCTTGTAGGGCTACACTCTCCGGGGGGTTGCTGGCCTCCTCTGCAAGCCAAGCACTGGAGTCCAGGAAAGCAGTAAGTAGTCACGAAATCCAGGTTCACAAGGCAGCTTACCCTTGGGAAGAGCTGAATGGAGCGCCCCATGAAGTGCTGCGTGAGTTTGGGGCACTTAGTGCTCCCCAGCAGAACAAAAGCACAACCCCAACATCACACAAGCCCTTGGTTCGTTTATGAACCTGACATCGACTGCTGCAAGTCCGAACAGATCCGACTTGGTGAAGCGCTGCTATCCTTTGATTAACGCGAAGCAGAGGCTTGTCTACGCCTCAAGAAATCCATATGGCATGCAGGCATAATTAAAGTAATACACCTTCCTCTTTGTCTAAACAATACCAGGCTTCCTACTGTGTAAGTTAAGAAATAAAGATGAAATACAAACAGCACAGTGACACTCCTGCGTTAAGAGCCACCAGCTATGTTGCTAGACCGATGAATCTAAGGCTAGGGGCTAAGGCAGGAGGCTGACGGAAAAGGTCTTGGTCTCGGCCTACAAACCAAGCAACAGCTAAGGTACATAGTGTACCCCACCCAGGCTAGCAACAGCTTTACCTTGTGAACCTGCCCCTACCTACTGTGAAGGACTAGGTTTTATACCAATTAATAGGAAATTCATCTCCAGATCAGAGCTTCAATCCTATCAAATCCTGCCGAAAGCACTGGAAATGGAAGAATTGTTCTCTTCCAGGCTGCAACAAAATAGTAAGATTCCGCAGACTACTTCTGCGTTTTTTTATTAGTTCCTTTAGGGTAAATTTTCCATACTGCACGGTGTATTTAGTCATGCAGTTTCTTTAAACATCAGTGGGAACTGTGCAGTGGGTGGAAGGCACAGCCATTTAACTTGCCTATTTTGCCTTTAAATTGCTTGCCAGATACCTAGTTCTGCAACACAAGGCACCCTTGCTGGTGAAGGTCGTGAAAGCGGAGCACCCTTCCCCGCTTCTTCCTCCGCATCCCTGCTAGCCCTTGCAGCCCACCCCGGGATCTGCCCTGCCCCACAATCCAACAGAACCCCTCATCTCACACCTCACATCAGTTATTTCAGGTGGATCCCGTCGTGCTTCAAAAGCGTACCTAATATCAGCAGAGTTAAGAGGAGACACGGAGGCGACAGACTGCTTCATGCAAAACACGTGGTGAAGAGGCAGGAAGAAGCCAAAAAAAAAAAATAAATTGGCCCAAGCCCACGCAGACAGTGGGATTGTTCAAGTTCAGACAGCTCGCTCGGTCTCTGCTCTTTAAAGGTCTGCATGAGAACACACACGTGAGTAGCAACTGGGGAGGGGACTTGTATATGTTTTCCTGCCCACTTCCCAGCAACACTTACTTTACTGAGAGATCCCAAGAGCTGAAGATTTTTTTTTTTTTTCCCTCGTTTTAAATCGAGCATACTGTGTACACAGGCCTTTCTCTGCTTCGGTCATTTGTGGACGTTTCCATTCTAGTTTGTAAAAAACGCTCACATGCAAAGTTTTAGATGCTTTGAGTTTGCCCAGTTATTTTTTGAAACTCTTTTTTTTTTAAAAAAAAAAGCTAGTTGAGATGCTCAGGTAACTACAGTGGTTACCAAAGTCCCAAACACTGCAGGGATCTAGTTCCCAGGAGCAAAATCAGTGCTTGGCAAGCGTTTTCACTCCTGATAGCCCATCCTGAAGCGTGCACTTAGCTTCCGATGCTGCAGGTCATTTTTCTGCAAATAAGACTGAAGAACCCACTGCGATGGACTCAGAGACAGAGTTCACCAAAAGGTTTTCTTCATCAAATAGGTAACAAAGCCACCAGATTAATTTTTAATCGCTGCTGGCATATCCAGTATTTGTCTCTGTCCAAAGTCTCCGTGCACCTGGATATTGGGAATGCCACCACATTTGTATACAGGGTTTTCAGGTGTTCGAGGAGAGGGGGCTGGCCTTGTTTGTTTGTTTATTTTTCTGGGGGTAAGGGAGAAAGGCTGGTTGTTTCAATTTTGTTCCTTAAGAAAAGCCAGAAATTTTTGAGAGACTTACATGGGTCACAGATTTGGGCTACTAAAAATTAGGAATGAAAATTAATTCCCAGTGTAGACACAACCAGCATCCGCACTTCAAACATATGCCTTTAGTTCAGATTTTACGAACACAGTTCGGTTAGCTACTAAACGAAGTCTTTCTCAAACAGATTGTATTTCCATCCTTTTCCAACCTGCCCTGAAACCTCAACTCCTCAAAACCTGTTTCAGATGTGGTGTTTGTAACGCTCTCTTCAGAAGTGGCAGAAACCAAAGCCACGGTCAAACATCCATTTTGAACCATCATAAATTTGCATTACCATAACAGGGATGGTCTTGTTCCCTCCCCTGTGCCACCACAATTAGATCAATTAGAGAACTGATCAAGGTGAAAACCAGCTTTGTTGGTTGGAATTAAAGAGCCATGTGACAACAGCCCTACATGGAAACCTTGATCAGGAGGGGTGGGAAACAGGGAGAAGGGACACACAAAACACAGCCTCTTCTCATTTCTAATAACAGGAGAGCATTTGCAGCTGATAATAAAAAGTGGCTGTGTTAACTACACCAGTTAGTCTAATAAAGAGAGACAACCCCTCTTTACCAGCCTGGCCTCTGGGTATTACTTTGACTTACGGTTAACGACCTACATTAAGAAGCTTTTTGATAAACAAATTTGCCATCTGACTAGGCTGCTTCTAACTCCACACTCAGAAATTTTGCAGGCCCTTCTTCAGCTGAAGCAAATAAAGGTGAAGACCACAGAGGCAACCTATCCATCTTTAGTAAGACCATCAGCACAGCACAACACAGCAGCAAGCTTTAGTCTTCACACCGGTTTAAATTGGAGCACAGGGGAGAAAAAAATAAAAGCAACTACAGTGAGCTGAAAGCAGTGCACAGCTGAGACCAGCTCATCCCACTTCAAGTTCTTTAAAAACAAAATCTGGGAGATGAAAAATAACTGGTGGGATTTGCCTCTGTGTGTGCGTGTACCCACACATATATACATACGTGTGTGTGTGTATATATACATATACATAACAAGATGAAGAGCTGCAAAAAACAGGCTGGATAGTAAGAGAGACAAGAACTTACAAATCATGCTTTTGCCTAAAAGTATTAAGTTGCAGGTTGACTTCATTTTAAATACCTGAACAAAAAGTAACACTCTTGACCATGAGATACTGAAGATAAGAAACCTGGGAAGCAGCAATAGAGAGAGCATGTGGGCATGGAGGCTGGCAACAAGTTAGGGTATGGGATTACTGCAGGGGGGGGTGTATTCTCCTACTGGGGGCCCTGGAGAGTGATCGCATCAGGGCAGGGAACAAGCAAAGCATCAGCCCGCAAAGGCAGCGCTGGAACGTGGCATTGCTTCCCCAGCCCCAGCTCCCCGCAAGCGATCGCCACATCACACGGAGCTCAGGGGAGGCATCCAGAATGCGTACGGAGGGCAGGAGAGCTGAAGAACAAGCTCGTAAGATGTGGTCCAGTTAAGCAAAAAGTAGGTGTTAGACAGCCCGTAAGTATTGGAAGGCTGCATATATGGAACACTGGAGAAAGGGGCAGGGGGATCTTGTTGGTACGAATAGAAGTAACAGGTTGACATTGAGAAAAAAAAAGAAAATGCAGGCTGATCCCTGCTAGCAAAGCCTGCCTGGGTATGCAATAATCCTCCCAAAGAAACCAGCTGCTTAAGGCAACCAATATGGAGCAGGACATGGCAGGGAAGGGAGCTCCCAGCCTCGGCTCCTGTTAGGACTGAGCTCCACCACCACTCCCAGGGGAGGAGGCATCCATCCATCCTCCAGAAAACAGCAAAGCCTTACCTTGCATTGTATGTATTATATACATATATTTAAAATCACCAAGGAATCTCCCAACATGCCTTTGAAAAAGTTAATATCTGTCTATCTATAATCCCTGCTCAGCGGTCAGGCTAATCCCATCCTCTTAATTATCCTCCCAAGAAGAAAAATTCAGCACACACTTATGTAATACAGAGGAGACGGCTTTATGATATGGAGGCACCCACTTGATGATAAGTTCTATGCAACACTGCTGCGTTAGTCATCATCCTCACTTGGGGTTTGTACAGTAAGCATTGTGCTTGTAAAAGAAGAAGGGCGTGTTTCCATTTAACTAGCAATACGGCACAGAAGCATTTCTAATGTGCTCCACTGAAGACTGTCTGTTTCCTGGCTCAAGGGCAAACAGTTTATAAAAGTCCTCCCTACCTCCAAACTCTTCTTTCGCAGCCTGCAACATCTCTTCACTCACCTTAGGATTCTATTAGGGACAGGTCACCTACTAAATCAATGCTAACATTTAAAAAGTAAAAACCCTTCAATCATCAGCTCCATTAGCCTTCCAGCAAGAAAACGTACATTAAATCGAGCTGCCGGGTCTGAAATTTAATTACAAGTTTCACATCACACAAAAAGAAGGTTTGGGGCCACATTTTTAAAGTGAAGGTGCCTCAAGGAATATGTACATCTCTTACTTTGCATATAGGTTCCTATGACTGCTTTGCTGCTTGGAGGGGTTTCCAAGACGCCTGCAGATGTAAAACACTGCTGGCTGGAAAAAGGTTTGGATTAGACCACTCTTTTCTGAACTTAACGGACAGGGTCCGAAGACCTTTGTGTGTTTTACATACAGAGCAAGTAGCAACGGTTTAGGGATGTCAACAATGACCTCACTAGAAACATTTTTGGTTTGGTTTGGTTTTTGTACATTTTGCACTTTGCCCCCTTGTATTACATCACCACCCAGATATAGGCTATACAGCAGGCAGAATATCAGGCAGCATTTCAACCTCCTGAAACAGTGAGAAAAATACAGCCTTCATATCTGGGCTCATGGATGAGTCAAGAATTAGGAATTTAAGAAGTTATGCAAGCAAGCACAAACTTTAGGTAAATACATACTTAGCAAAGGCCTCTCAGCAACAGTGTGTGAGAATATACTTTCAACAGTTCAGATCCTGATGTTCTGGTCATAATACCATGGACCACGTGTAGATGCCTATCTCAGAAAGGAAATCCTCCTAAGAAGTAAACCACTAAGAGGCCTAGTAAAAAAGCCGAGACTGTCAGAGGTGTGATTTCATTAGAGGAACACACCTCTTATGGCTCCAACCCTCTCATGACATCAGAAGAGATGTTTTCATTTAATGAAAACTTCATTTTTAGAATGGTACAGCAAGAGCAACGCCATTTGGCAAGTTTGAAGGGGGCAGGAAAACAGGGAGCAGATAGATGATAAAAATCTATGACTACTTGTACCGAGTTATATCAGCCAGCCAGTATGATTAATCCTCCAGTTCTAAGGTTAAGAGTTTGGCCATTGATTTTGGGGGGGGTGTGGGGGGGTGGAATTCAGGAAAAAGATGTATTTCAATCTCTTTCCTCTCCAAAAGGAAGAATCAGAAAGCAAGCACAACCTCCTTAGCCCAGCTGTCAAAACAGAACCTCCGACAGATAAAGCCAGTAAGTTTGCTAGCTTACTCTGGAAATGGCTAATGAAAAGAATTTACTGCTGATACAGCCACAAAATTTCCCTTAAGTGACCTCTGGTATGCATAAAGAGTCAGGACAGAGATACTTCTTCACTGGATATGGTCTGAGCAAATGAAAGAAGAAAATGAGTTGCTTCTGGGAAGGCTTCTCCAGACTCCAGCTGTAAATGAGATTTCCGTATTTAGTGGAGCATACAAAGCCAGAAGGACTTAGACAGAACAAGGTTACCACTGGGAGCTGTGGAAGAGGCATAGAGGATTTAGAGGTTCACACTGGTTTTCTCTCCCTGTTCTCATCCGCCTCATGACCCTACTGCAAGGAAGTTTATAGCAGGACCTGTTAGGTCTCAAAATCAGAGTTCACACTAGCACTCTCCTAAAATGTCAGGAGAGGTCTCTCAAGCTCCCTAACTCTACCTCTATTTATGTACCAAAGTGGTGCACAAATCAGGTAGACAAGTTTTGGGACTGGAGGGGTTGGGTTGGTGGGCGTTTTTCTAATTCAAAAGGAACGCTCCTGGTTTCTCTCACACCTTTGAGTTTGGCAGGAGCCATGCAAGAATATCCAAAGGAGAGTCCCTGGCACAGAGTGCCCAGTGCGTACCTTGACATGGTAGTGGGCATCAAGCAGGATGTTTGCAGGCTTGAGGTCCAGGTGGAGCAGCGGAGGGGACATGCAGTGCAGGAAGTTCATCCCCACAGCTGTCTCGTGGATGATACGGAAGCGCAATTCCCAGGGCAGCGGTTCGGAAGCCAGGAGCTTTTCCAGAGACCCCGTTTCCATGTATTCCATGACCAAGCCAACTGGCTCTTTACAGATGCCGTAAACAGGAAGGATGTAGCGAAACTTTGCCATTTCCATCTTCCTGGCTTCTTCCAATAACTCCATGCGCTCCCTGGGTAGAAGAGAGCAGACGGTGAAGGATGGAGTAACTGTTTCTCCCCACCCCCTCCCTCAAAACATGCACAAAACATTTTTTGTGAAACCAAACACCACACTTCACAATCATCGCTTGGCTGAACCATGCTACATCTCACCAGCCTGTACTCCAGGCATATTTCCACATCTAATAACTTTGTTTTCTGCTTCTAATGGTAGGCAGTAACCACAGGCGATTTATACACTTCAACAGTGCAAATATCCCTAGCGTAAAGCCCAGCTCCCCGCTTTGATGTTTATGCTGAGCTGTTAAGAACAAGGACGACACATGTAGTGCCCAGATTTACCACTGCTGTAACTCCTTGGGCTAAAGTCATTAACTTTTGGTGAGTCATGAGACTGCCTTCATCAGGAGAGAGCACGGACAGCATTGCTTCAGCTGCCCTGCTGGCACAGGCTGCCAGTGCCCAGCCCCAAACCTTGGGCGAGGAACCCCCAGGACACAGCATTTCGGGGAGCAGGCTGCCTGCTGTAGCTAGGGCGACACAGCAAAAAGCCTCCTTGTCCTCAAACCTCAGATTTAACAACTCCAATGCTATGCTCACTCAGCTCCAGCGGATGCCGAAAACTCCCGGCATGCCATTTTTGGTGATGTAACAGACCCAGCGCCGGCACACGTAATGAGCACCCCTGGGTTGTTTATGGGTCACTTTAGCCTGACCCTGCAGAGTGGTAAGCGTTACTCAGTCCAAGCTGCAGCCTCCCAGGTCAAGACCCTTAATTGCCATGCCCTCCTTCTGCACCTTCGGGCTGCAACAGCCTGTGGGGACCCACCGGGCATCGAGTTGGAAAGAGGAAACCAGAGTCCTCTCCCCAGGCCGACTGCGCCCACAAAGAGAAGTCACACGTGACGAGTGGAAGAACCTTCAGTCTGTCAAAAACTGCATTATTAGTGACGATGGGCAGTAGCCAGAGCAGCTTTGGGTCACGGGTACTGATGCATCACTGTTGCTGCCACCCACTGATCCACAAAAGAGGACACGGGGAGGTCAGATAGGTAATATACCCTGAAGAGAACCCTCTCTTATTACATGACAGCTCTTGTAACGTACCCAAGGTATGTATGCTATTTAATGGAGAACAGTACCTGAAGTAATGGGACAAAGTTTTAGCACAGATGCCTGGTAAATGGAGAGTCCTACTTTAAAAGAAAAAAAAAAAAAAAAAAAACACAACACATTGCTTTGATGCTCCCCCACCCCACACAGGTGTTTTGAGATGACCAGCTCTCCTGGAAGATGTCAGCGTTTAAATACAAAGCTCAGTGAGCACATTCACAGAGGCTGCAACACGTGATCCGAAGATGCTCATACCCTCTACAAGGCAGAAAGTTCTGTTGCCTGCTCCCTCTGCCAGTCCCCAAGAGCTGGAAAACACCTGGGGACTGATCCTGACCCACAGTTTGTGCCCTGTGCCACTAACAAGTGATGCCAGTTACCACTGTGGGAGCCTCTGCCATGGCAGAGCTATCAGCTCAAACTTTAGCCCTTAGGCTCTGCATGAGGACATTCCCGTGACCCCATCACTTTCCCCTCTGCTTCGCCTGCTGTGGGAAGGGCAGAGTTGATGTTTGCCCACACAAGGTTGGAGACGCAGTCTGCTGCCTGTTCCTCACCAGCTGGAGCAGCCTGCAATAACCCGATGCAGCTAACATTTCACCCGAGGGGCAAGCCTAGCCTAGCAAGAAGCAGTAGATGTATTTCAGAGGCAAGATCAGGCTGAAAAATAGTTTAAGAGGGATGTACACACTGGGAGAAAAAAAAAGATAAGGGAAATCTTTTCTCCCTGTTAACCGTGTTGGCTCCTGCTGCTCCCTACAGCAACTTTCTTGTGAAATAATTGCCTTTGTAGACAAGTATCCAGTTTGCTCTTTGGCACGCTGGAAGGGAGCGCCTAGGAATAACACAACCAACTCCTTGCCCCCAAGCCACATGCATAGCCAGCATAATTCACCAGGCGGGCTGAGCTCTGGAGTCAGGGATGTAAAATACCTGTCTGAGCCCTCCAAGGCAAGGCAAGAACCCAGCAACAGCTAAAGCCTAACAAGAACCACTAGACTCCGGGGAACGGGGTTCCTGGGCTAACGACAGCCTCAGAGAGCATCACCAAAATCACAGAGATCGGCTGCTCAAAATGTGGCATCTTCCCTACAAAGAGAGAATTTACAGTTTCAACAAAATGTGGGAAAAAAAAAAAAGCTCCCTTTCTGCTTGGACGAGACCCAGTCAGTTGAGAGAATTAACTACCAGGCAAATGCCCTTTATCTAATTTGCCTGTTTAAATAAAACCCCCATACAACAATTGCCACCGTTAACATCTTCCCATACCCAGAGCTTCAAAACTGAATCAGCCAGTGATCTGGTACAGCCAGGGAGATCTGTCATTTTTCAAATACAGGCCCCTGACACCTTTAGAAAACAGAAAAGGAAAAAAGACAAAAGAAATAGAGAGCCAAAATACAGCTCAGTCAGTAGCCAAGTGCTGGAGTGCACTCGCATTAATTGCACAAAGACAAGCAGCTCGTTACACCAAGATCTCCTCCTCCATCAGGCAAAGATGAAAGGTCTTTCCCTTCCCTTTTCCCTCATGGCAAGGTACTGCTGGCACAGCCTGAGGTGCTCTCAATGCGCAAGTGCTAATGCTGCACCAAAGGATGCTGTAGGTATCTGTAGGTATCCTTCAAGCTTACA
>NW_009606991.1:0-4461 GCF_000690535.1 Cariama cristata | reverse complement strand
GCTGTGGGGGGGGGCGGGGGGGGCGCGTATGCTGCTCACTTACTCCTAGAGCTTAGAAATTATTCTGTACTATCACCAAGAAACACATCCCTCCAAAGTGAAGGAAGAGAAAAGCACCTTATGAGGTTTCTCAGACAAGAGCCTCTGTTGTAACAGAGTTTCTTATTTAACACCTACATGGTTAAAGAGTCAGAATTATCTTCTTTAAGCACCTTGGCTCCATCCCCCTCCCGTTCCAGTACTATATCCTAACCTTATGGTAATAAAAATTAAAGAAAAAGAAAAAGGTTGCACGAAGGACAGCTGAGCTGATGTAAATCATGGGGTGCACACATTTTTCCCCTATAATAGTATTAGAAGACAGGGGCAACACGCATCAAGAAATCTAGCTCTGGGTTCAGTGCCAAATAGCATCTCTGTCAGAGAAGTCGTCAATGACAGATCAGTCATTTTCAAAGCAATGAGAAATATGGGGGACCTCTGACATCCCCAAAACAGCTCTCTGCTTCTGCTCAAAGTCAGACCCCGACCAGATAAGGCTGCATTCTTTGGATTCTCCTGGAAAGACAAGGGACTTACTCCTGCCTGCTGCCTCACTCCCCAGGGACCAGGGCCCAACCCTTGTACCACAAACCCTACCACAAGGAGAGCAAGAATTAGGACTATATCTGCATTTGCGTGTATCCAATCTTCATGCCCTAAAGATAACACTGTGTTATAAAACTACAACTTTAAACTCACAAGGCAGTCCTTGCAATTTTATATTCCCCCACCACTACCACCACGTTTCCCTAACGAAGTCTGAGACAGAGCAGTTAAAAGTTACTCCGGAGAAACTCAGAAAGCCCCAAAAACCTGATATGGGGCTGTTTGTGTGAAGCCCCTGCAGAGGCAGAGCAGCCAGGGTGCTCCCAGCCCAGGGGAGATCCAGCCCTGCACAGATCTCTTTACCCCCTACCTCTTTACAAACTGCTGGTGGTGAAGGTGGAGTCCACAAAATTACAGCACCTCTGAATTTTTTCTGGGACTCTCTTCATCTGCATCATGGCTGATGTTTAAGAGCAGACAGTGACTTGTGCTCTGCAGAGTACATCTTTAATGACCATCACACTGCTGATCCTTGGAGAAGAACGTGAATAAGAGAAGAAAAGGAAAACCACCGAATGGTTCAGGCAGAATATATTTGGGCCAAAAAAAAAAGGAACAAAAATCCCTTCTTTCTGGTTAACACAGATCTCAGCTGCACAGCCCCGGTACAAGAGGATTACAGGTTAACACGGACAGCTAGGCTCACTCCTACTGTTTAAGGAGCACAAAGTGAGTATTAAGTTCTACCTAGTCCAGAGACCACCAGAACAGACATTCATTCACCTTCGTCACCTAAATAAATGCAGCATCTGCTAACAGCAAGGCATTTCTATAACCTCCTAAATTTCTAAGTCCTACTTCAGTCCTAAATCCAAGTCCTGCAGAGGACTTTGTGAATTTAATTTTTTTTTTCCCCAATCAAGAAGGCAGACCTTTCCACCTCCACACCCTGTAGCCACCCCCACCAGCTAACACCTGGGACCTGTAACATCGCTCATACTCCTTATAGCCTGCACATTTACCTTCAGCTGTAAGAAATCCACAAAGGCTTCCCGGTTGTTCTCCCTGAGCTCACCACCCTTTTTCTCCAGACCACACCTCCATTCTGGCCAACAAAGGTAAAGAGAAGAGACTTCTCTTTCTGGGACCCACCTTTCTGGGTCACACACTCTTTTCTTCAGGCTTACACTGAACCTCCCCACCTTGAGAGCATCCCAAGGCGCACGCAGGAAACGTGATCTCAGAAGACAGAAAGTGGGAGCAAATAAGGTGGTAGATATGGAATTTGGCTCCATCGCCTAAGAGGGCTTGGGCTTAAAGGTAAAAACACTTCTGGTTGTACATTCAGTTTGTCTTCTGCTTGAGGCCACTCGGCTCTATGGTGCGATAATTGCCAAGGGAATTACTCCAAATCTCTTACTGTCTGCAGAAACACAGTAAGAGAGACTACAGAGTATTACTGCCACCAAGCCACTACGAACTGGGTTTTAATGTGGTACAAATAAATAAATAAGAAAAAAGCCTCTGTGTTTTTCAGTTAATGTTTCCAATACCACTGGTAATTCTTCTAACTCTGCAGCTTCACAGGGTTCCAAGAAACAGCTAGCCAAGTTAATCTCCTGGATTAACAATCTAATTACACAGGCTTGTTTCAACCTGTGAACTAAAGAGGTAGTGCTTTATTTTGTCTGTGCCCCCCACCCCACCCTGCCATTTGAATGGCACAAGCTTCTTATAAAAGTTTTGGGTGAAAAGTCTCTTTGGAGGGCAGTGCTACCAACTACTGAAAGGGCTTTGGTAGAGCAGCCTAAGAACCAAAGGAGAAGCATACACAAATTCAGCTTAGCTTTCTTTTGCGGAAGCAGCCATTTCAAAGGCCAGGGACCCTCCAGTTTCTCATTAGTGCTCCCCTTAAGCATCTGAAGCACAAATTCTGCAGTAAAACAAATAAATTAGTGTTTCAAGAATTGGTTTGTTAAAATTAACCAGGAGCTGCAAGAGCCCCACACCCTCGAAGTTCCCAAATTCTCAAGGCATTTTTGTTTACTGCATTGCATGTTCGTACGGTCTCTCCAGTATCTGCACACCTCATAGCCGCTGAGGGACAGGTGGTTCTCTATTGCGCATTGAATATATTAACATAGAGATTTGGTAGCAACTCTCAAAATTAATTGTTCATATTAAAATTGGTGACAGCATCCTTTGTCTCAGACTGAAAATTAACTTTTGAGTAAATTTCTAGATGTATTCTGCAAATGAAAAGTGTAACAAACGTTCTAGCTTATTTTTAAGAGATGTTTTAATTTTCACTGCAAAATTAGTCAGCTACAGTACTATTTTGATTAGGTCTCAATAAGCATCAAGTCTGAAATCTGCTTTGAAGTTTTAGTGGCACGAGGGCTTGCAGGTTAAGCCAATAAAACACCTTCTGCAACTCTGAGGTCTTTTCCTTTTTATTCAAGGACAGCACCGTTACCCTACGCATATATTAAACTCTCCCCCTCCCCTTTTAAAAAAAAGGGACATTTTATCTCATTTACTATACTAGATAAGCCATGCCTACAGCAAAGTCAGCAATTCAGATAACGGGCAAGATGCCCCACTTATCCTAGTAATCTTGTAGAAGACGGGCTCACAAACATTTTCAATCGTGGGCCAACTTATCTCCCTCCTCCTGCAGGAACCACAAGGGAAACCTTTTGTGACCGAACCAACCCACATCTGAAAAAACTGAACTGTAGAATCAGCTCGTGAGTTGGCAGACATCTCAGAGACCAAGGTGGAGCTGGAAAAGCTCCATGAACGCAACTTGGCCATATTCACCTCCCTCCACACAGATGTTGACCTGCTGGGAAATCACTACTGTTCCTCAAAACAGAAGGATGTTTCTAAAGATGCATCGGACAGCCTTCCTCTCCTAGGAAAGGTGCGCTGCGCTCGATAAGCCCCTAGACGCACAGACCGCGTCAGCACAGCATAGTCGATCGTCCTCCAGCGTGGGCCACAACTAGTCACAGAGGGCAGGAGAGCTGGAGGGGGTTCTCACCATGTGGTATCTTTACCTGTGATACAATACGGCTCCTCACTGGGCTGCCCAGTTAGGACTCATCCTGGCCAGACACAGCGCTGGCCTGGAGACACGGCAGGCCTGAGAAGCCCCCAGATCCCATTCGGCATTTTCGCTCCTCCTGTGCTTCCCGTTCAGGACTGCCTTCCGTGACCTTTGGAGCTGCAGCAGCCGTAACACTTTAGCACAAGCCAATACACGCACGACCAGGGCAGGGCAAAATGCTTTCCGAATGGCTCCAAGGGAATAGCCAAGACCTACGCTGCAGCTGTGCGGCGGCTTTTTCCAAGCTGCTACAAGTGGCTAAACAACATAGCTTATTCTTTGAGGGAGGCCGGCCCCATTATGTACGATATAACTCAAGGTGTTGGTCCGGGCTTTGCTTAAGTGTGACAAAGGCCACGTTTGCCTAGGGAATATTTAATTGCCCAGCTGTCTTCGCTGTGTTTGGTCAGACCTTCATACCCGTTGTCGCTGTCGGTACGTAGGGCCGTCAGACCTTCATCCCCGTTGTCGCTGTCGGTACGTAGGGCCACAGCCATGGCACTCCTGCGTGTGGGCATGGGTTGGTTGGGTTTGCTCTTTTTCAAGTACGCACCCAAGATGTGTAACTCTGAGCGATATCGCTTGGTTTGGGTCTCAAAAAATAAGGTGTTGCACTGGCAGAATAAGCAGTATTATCATCTCGTTTGGCTTCAGAAGCGTTTGAACGGCTGTTAAGCACAATTACCGGCATTTACACGCATTACATAGACTGAGCCAAGAAAAAACAAGGGGAAAAAAACCACCCGACAGCAACAAAAAAG
>NW_009606990.1:58236-103830 GCF_000690535.1 Cariama cristata | reverse complement strand
CGGCCGGCCGGGAGCTGCTGCTGGCTCTGCTGGGGGTCGCGCTGTCGCCTTTGCGCTTTTTTTTTGTTTGTTTTTAAGGGAGGAGGGTAAGAAAAGTTTCGTCTCTTTCCTGTTGCTGTGTGCAAGTGGTGAGGGATCTTAACTCTGGTAGCAGGAGAGACGCTGGAGAGGAGCTGGCTTCTCTGGTGCGCAAGCACATAAGCAGGGAAAGAAAAAGAGGAAGAAAATATTTTTAAGGGTGTTGGGGATTTTTTGGTTTTGTTTTAAGTTACGGGTACCTTTGGTGTAACTCGCACTGGAAATAAGCGGAGTTGTTTTTATGCGAGGTCAGGCTGAGTCTCAAAGCTCAAATGCGGAACAACTCTCTTACTTTTGTCAAGAAAAACCCCAGTGGTTTCCCCACACGTTCCTCAAAGGCAATAGAGGGAAATTCGGGTCTTGACATTTCTTCATAAAGTTAATCAAAGCGTGGAGTTACGGGCTGCTCAGCCGCGGGAACGCTTGGTTTGCAGTTCTTGCGGTGCCAGTGTGCGAGGGCACCGTCTACTGATAAATAGCCGAGCATTTTCTGTCCGGCATTGCGACAGTTAGCAGCTAAGATTACTATCGTTTTAATAAGTGAGAGGGAAAAAAAAAATAAATCTTTGTGGCTTGTTTACTCAGCGTGTACAAAAGCACGTTGCAGGCAGGGTTTTACTCCCAAAGACACAGTCTAATAAGGCCTACCACGAGCTGGTGCTGCATCTAAAGCACATTTGAAGTGATTTCCAGAACTGCTTTGTTCTTCCTCATTTTCCATGTCCATCTATTAGTGTCTGTCGGATGCTGAGATGTCACGCACTTGCAGCTATACAGAAATGCAGGTGCTGCTTGATGTTGATCCTGTTTGCAGAGGGAAATCCTGGTACGGTTCAGTTGCTGCCGTGGGCCGATACTGGCAGCATCCAAGACCGAGTTTTTGAATGGATGGCTGAAGGTGAATTTGCCAGAAAGTTTTATTGTGTTACAGAGAAATTAAATTTCCATTTTGAATCTCTCTAGCTTTGGATCAGGGGATAGCTGACAGTATACAAATAGGTTGGAAATACCGTATGGATGAAACATTTCAGACAGTTTTTGTATTAGCAGCCCTGTCTCATGTTTTGGTGCCTGAGTAGGACTTGCTGCTCGGAATTGAAGTACAGCTGTATGATTTTTACCTTCCAAATGGAGCGCTGTAGAGGAAGCATTTCACTTGACAGGCTTGTCTCAGGCTGGGGGAAATACAAAGTTTATCGACGGCATGACTAATTCAAGACAAGGCTTTTAAAAACACAGATCCTTTTTACAGCTTTTTGCATCTGTACTAGGTGTTGAATTTTGATCTGACTTTACAAGTGTGACGCGGAGCGTAATAAAGGGTTACATCTTCCGATGACAGCCCGTGCTTTCCTAAGTTGTTTGGTTTCACACAGAAGCAGGGGCTTTAGATGTCAGCTGCTATGACAAATTCAGCCTTTTTATCTAATACTTTGAATATTCGATAAATTCTTGATACTTGATTCAAGCGAAGACTTACCGAACAGTGGGACTGATACTGTTTCGGCTGAATTTGGTGGCAGCACTCTCATTCGCTTCAGCAGAGGCAGGATCTGGGCCATAACGTGAAGTACTTGCATTGATTAGTATGCTTAATACAGTCACAATTTTTCTGACAATTTATACTGTTAATTTGATATTGATTCCTTTGCTGAGCAGCATTAACTGGTACTTGGAGCTAATGAAAATGTTAAAAACTTGGATCCCTTGAGATTCCTCTGATATAATTTAGTTCAGAAGTTTCTCACAAGCCTTCAAGATGACCTTTCTCAGCAGATGCAAGCACACTGGTAGCAGAAAGTTCTGCCTCTTTAACGACTGTGAACTGTCCCTGGAAGTTCGGGTAGGGTATTCAGTCGCTTTAATGGCGGGCGCAGTCGTGCGGGGGTGGTAGGGGCATACTGAAAGGGGCAAAGGAGAGGTCAGGAGCTAATAATTTGCCAGGCATCCAAAAGTGCAAAATTTAATTCCTTAGCAGGGCTAGAGTTTCTTTGAACGTCTGCATATACATTCAGAAGAAGACTATCTCGGAAGAGGACTCTTGCAGTTTCTTGGCTGGAACGTAAGTTAGTTTGTGCAGAGGCAATACTCTTAAATAGAGACTCCATCTTAGTCTCCTGATGCTGAAACGCGTTACATGTTATTATCGTCTTTGTTTCCCTCACAGGTAATGCATACAACTCTTCAGGAGCTAATGTCAGCTTTTCACATCAGACTTTTTCAGATTGCTAGTTACACTGAGGTTTTAAATGAACAGAAGATAGTTCTGTATCAGAAGGCTTTTATCTTAATTTAGAATATTTTTACACAGCTAAGTTCATCTTTGGAGGCAGCAAGCTCATTTAAGAATGTTCTGCTCTGGCACCGAGTGCGAAAACTGTCACTTTAAACAAAGGGAAGAAGGGAACTTGGTTTTATTATCTTATGTATTATTATATATGAAACACTAATACTGTTTCCAGTGAGATGGACTGAATACCATAATCCATAAACATAGCTGGGATTATACTGCTCCAAACAATTATTTTAAGAGCTATAAATTAAAGTTACAACTATCACTCTTTTTTTTTTTTTTTTTTTTTTTTGACCTAGGGCATTAAAGCAGAAGTGAATATTTCAGATGTGGTTAGGAAGGCATATATTACGTTTCCGCTAATTCAGATAAGGTTTACCCAATACACCCCCCACCCCAATCTTCTTTGCTTCCCCCCCACCTCGGCCCTGGTGGGACGTTAGTTCACCTAATACCACCTGAGAGCTAACTGGGGCAGTAGCGTACGGCGCGGCCGCCGTCATGTGCTGTGGGCAGCCTGTTTTGATACAATCTTGTACAAATCACCGGGAAGGGTTTAGGTGCTTCAATACGTCTGCTTGTTGTCTTGAATACTTATGGAGGGTTGGTAGTTATATTTATCGTCACTGGAGGGGGGAAGAGGTGGGAGGGTGAGCTGGTTTCACGCTTTTTGAAATGCACGGTGCCAGGCAGCTGTTGCACAGAGCTCCTCGATGACCAGACCTACGCATCTTTCCAAATTCAGATACCCGTTACCCTGTCGATGTCCTGCAGTCGCACACCTAGTGTGCTGACTTAAAACCCAAGTTTTTCACCTCAGATATTTAGAATGCAGTAACTCACTTCAGTCAATAATCTTGAAATAGAAAACTGAAACACCTTTGTGTCCGTATATATAGTAGGGGTGCCCAGTTTCACTATAGCTTAAGTACTTCCATCTCTCTTCCTATAATGTTATTTTGTAATTTCTTGCAGCACTATCTTGTGAAACAGTCTTTTCTACATAAAGAGTACACTAGGGGGACTATTTTCCTCTTTGTTGAGTGGTATGGCAAGACTATGAATCTGGTCCTTTATACACAGATACCAGCAATTCACAAATTTAAATGCAGCTGATTTGCTTTGATTTGTTTTTTGTATCAGAAACCTATTTGTTTTATACCTGTTGCATTCATCTTCCTCGTGAAAGATAAATACTAGCTGCCGGGATATTTATTTGAAGGGGAGATTTTTGTAGACTTTGTACGTGGACATTTCGTCATTCCTTACCGTGTTTTATTGACCAGTGTGTACCGAAGGGCTGCAGTCCCTTCAGCATAGCAAACGCAAGAGTCTCTTCTCTGTAATTATTGCGACTTGAAAAGACTTGAGAAATTTGCCAGCAATGTAGACAGATGTTCAAATCTGTTGGCCAGATGCTGATCCGCAAGATGTGTTGGACTTTTTTTATCATCTTTTTGCAAAGGATGTGGGGAGTAAGCAACATCACTCTCTGTTCTTATTTTTCCTTCCTCAGAGTGGCACACAGCCTCTTTATCAGGAGTGACAGTGTAAAACTGGAGTTTGCATCAGTTTCATTTTTTTCTCTACTGTCTTTTTTTTTCTTTCTTTTTTTCTATTTTTTTTAAGACTATGTTTCCCAGTTAACTGCTAGCATGAATATTTTTTCCAGCCTTCTGTTATATTCTTAATTTTTTTCACCTCCCCCTAATGTTGAGCTGCCTTGTTCACCTGTACAGAAGGGTTTGGGTTACAAACTGTAGCCCGATTATTTTAAGTTTTGATCTACCAAAGCGAGCACGGGTTTAAGCACGTGAATGGATCCTTGAGACTTCACTGGGGTTACTTGTGTGCTTAAACTTACTGCTTAAGCATCTTACCTGATCAAAGCCTTACTATGTTGTGCTTTAACAAAATACTCAGTAACATTTGTAAGTGAATTTTGTGCTGAGCTATGTGCGGTTCCAGCCCTAAAGTTGAAACCGCTGGATAAAAAGCTTCTTGCATCAAAGGGGAATATACTTTAGTATCAAAGTAACAAATGACTTTTTAAACTTTCAAGTAGAAACTATATGTAGATATAATCACACATTATTATTTTATATCTGCAACGTACATCAAAGATCTCACTTTCCCCCAGCTCATGCAGGCAGGTGACAGCTATTAGAGGAGAGAGAGACACCCAGTAGCTCTCCCAGAGTCGTTGACATTGTTTGATCCACAGTGTGAAAGTGAGGAGCACCTCCACTGAAGGACTTGTTAAATGCAGCTATAAACACATCGCCTTGGTGAATGTCATCGGCTGCAAAGAGTCACAGGCTCTGATAAACCTAACTTTTGATGTGAATGGGAAACCTCCGGTGAGTGGTGCTGGATGGTACCCCTGTCAGTTAGCCCTGCATGATAGATCCTGGAATCAGTGTTCCTCAGTTGTTTACAGAAGATTACTTAAAACAGTCATGCAGCATCGGTGTTGTCTGTAATAGGTTATTAGTGTCAATATTTGAACATATTTAAAATAGGAATCAAAGGTTGGCTCCTACACTTACCTGTGTGTTTGAAAGTACATGATTAATACTAATAAAAATTAAATCACCTTAGTGGCTTTTGTATCCGCTGTATTGTCTTGGCTTGAACAAACACTGACTGAGATTGTCGGGCTGGGGAAGAGAGCCGTCCTGGCACTCCGGCCCCGGGACGTCCTGCTTCTGCTTGGTTTTGCCCTAGTAAAGCAAGCAGTGTCTTACATGCGAGGCCATTTTGTATTCGGGTCATTTTGGTGGTGCTACACCACCACTTTGCTGTAATCCTGGGAGATTAGGGGAGGCTGGGCACGTGCTGGTGCATTTAGAAAGGCGAGTGATTAGGGTTAGCCCAGTGGTTTTGTGAAAGCTCATTGTGCTGACGGGGACAAAGTAGAAAAGCCCGGAGTCGGTGGTGGTCCTTGCAGAAGGCAGGCAGGGCTGGGGTGGGTGCAGCCCCCCCCGACCCGCGGCAGCGCCTGGGCTGTTTTCAGCCACCTTGCGTGGGGTCGATGGGGAGAAGAAGTGTGAAATCACCCCAGAAAATTACGGCGGGTGTGCTGGGCACAAAGGGAGGCTGAAAGGATTGCCTTGGAGATAAGGGAAAACTGAGGATAAAGAGCCAAAGCATTTCTCTAGGTGGTAGCCTACTAAAGGTGCCCTGCAGGATTTTGGCAGCCAGCTATTTTACATGGAAGTATGGAAAATCTTTTGTGAGGATTGTTTCTTATTTGCAATGCAATTACAGTGGGTCTTAGCGTAGTGGCGGCCTGCCAGGGGAGAAACTGAAAGTGTTTCCTAATGCAAGTTGTTACTTAGACAGAAATCTTTGCCGTTGTTGTTTCTCTCCCACTTTAAAAAGCCTTACTACTATCTCGCTCACAGAAAACATGCCCAAGGGCAGGGTTATAAAATGGCAGCATTAGTTTCTCTTAGAGGCACGAGGCCCTCTGCGTTTCGAGGCAGACTTTCTCTGGAGGAGGGCGAGATCTGACCGTCCTCCCGCCACTGTTTGGTTCACCCTGCTGGGAAAAAACTGCGATTCCCAAGTTGGCACTGGAAAGGGCCCGCAGCCTCGCCTGGTCCCGGGGCAGGAGGCACATCCAGGGCTCGCAGCATGTAGCGAACATCCCGATAAAGGCCTGCCTGGTAACGCAGCGCTCGGGGAGCTGCAGGGTTTTTTTGATGTGGCTTTTCTTGGGGCTGACAATATGTGCGTAGCACAGTGGTTCAGGAGTAAAATAAAGTGTTCAAGTAATGTGCACAGTCATTCAGTTTTCAGTAGTGCTGGCTCAGCACACCACGAGTTAAGTGAAGATTATGCTTAACCTTTTATTTGCTGGTTTTTTGTGCTTCTGCAAACTTAGACTGTTCTTTTCTGTTAAAATTTTCTGAGCATTGCCACACACTAAGCTTGGAAAATGAGGTGCATTTCGCCAATTTATGGCCTGACATATGTTAATTAACATTAATTACCTGCTTGAATAGTCCATTTAGCACTTATTATTAAAAAGTGGCTTGTCTACAGAAAGGGATTTTCCTTCAGAGTGAGATGTTTTGTTCTGACTTGCTTCAGACAAAGTCAGGATGGGGTGTCCCGTGCTTCTCTGCACGGCTGTACCAGTCTCCTGATGTTCTAGTTGTGTGCGTGGGATACGATTGCACCACTGACAGGCACCAGCTCCTTACCCAGGTGTATTTGATGTTTCTTTGACATCGGCTTAGCTTTCCCAAGCAAACCAGCGTGTTTGCAAGTGGTTTTTGCTAGCAGTGGGTACAGTTCTTGCTCCTCTGATTGAGGCAGCTGGAGAAAGAGCTGTGCTGCTCAGCTTGCCAGGGACTGCAGGGAGATCTGGAGGCCTGCGGTGATGTGGCCCCAGCCCCTGTTTTGGGGTGGAGGGGTAGGAAAATCTCAGGTGTGCAAGGCTGGAGGGGGTGCATAGGAGTTGCTGGGGTGCACTGTGGTGCCATGCAGGGAGGCTGGCTTCAGCTTTACGTGGCCGAGGATAGTGGACCTTGAGGCTTCCACAGCCGTTGAGAGCAGGTCACTGCTGGAGTGGAGCATGGTCTCCAACAACAGCAGGTTATGTCTCGCTGTATTCATCAGCTACATTATCTAAGTTATCTCCTGGGCAGTGCGTTGGGCAAGAGTTGTCACAGGTCATTGGTCTAAAACCTGTGAGATGAGGGCAGTAACAGGCAGAGAGCACTTGTTCAATTTCCAAATACCAATATTAAAAAAAAAAACAAACCCTAAACCTCTATTCCTCAATGGGATGTTATGTCCTACTTCACCTTCTCCATTCTTCCCTTCGTAACACCAGCTGAGGGGGGTTGCATGGTGTGTGGGGTGCCTCTGTGGGAAATGGGGGGCTGGCTCCTAATTGTGCAGGGCATGTGGCTGAGTATAGCTGCATTTTAGTTGGGATACAGCGTGGAGGCGATTAGGCTACAGGACTGATGAAGAGCAATTTCAGGGCAGTGTAAGGGGTTGGGAATAAGCAAATGATTGCGTTAGTGGTCTGCCTCATCCCTGGGGTGAAATAGCAAGGGAGCTGCCGTTCACTGGGGCTGGAGGTGAAGAGCATCGCTGTGTCGCCACTGCTTTTTGCCAGAGTGGTTCCTTGTGATGCTGTGGCTAGCTGTGAGGTCCGGGAGGAGCCAGCCTTGCCCTGCAAAGCCAGAGTCCTTTCTCTGGGCCACCTCCCTTGCACATTTGCTCAAGGACTGATATGCTCGTAGCGCTGCTTTGCAGGGAATTGGAAGCAAGTCAGGAGTTAACAGCATTGGTGCCTTATTAATAATTCTGTATGTGTGTCCTACCTGGACTTTGCTTATTGGGGCAATTTCCTTCATCTGTGCACCGGTACCTATTAAAAATAAAGGCTATTTAAATACTTCTACTGATATAAAACACCTTTGTAAGATTTTACTGACAGAGAAATACCTTTCTGGGAATTTGTACTGGTGAAGAAATGCCTTGTGAAAATTAGCTCTTGTAACAGACTTGTTATAACGAATTGAATGGATTGCTTGCTTGATCGCAACGTGCTATGTACTTAAGAGCTGAATTACGAAATACTGTGTTCTCCCTTGAACCTGTTTATTTGGCAAGGTGTTCTTTTGTTTTTCTTTATTATTTTTCCTCTACTGCTGAAGTTACCGCTCACTGTGTGCAAAGGGACGTACGAGGGAGGTGCGCACTGGGACAGGAGGGCAGAGGCAGCCTGCAGATCGTTGCCGGAGGAAGGTCTACCTGAAGCGAGAAGGACGGCGTGCAGCACCGACGGCTTGGTGTCAGGGCATTTGCAGCTTATGCCTCCAGGTCTCTTGGAGAATGCTGCCTGCCAGTTTTGGGGGGCAGGAGGCTGCTCACAGTGGGTATGGGGCTCTGCCTGTGCAACCTCCGGCTGCTGCACACCTGAGTGCTGCCGGCGGCCGGGTGCGTTTCCGTGGGGTGGGTCACTGGATTGTGCCACTTCTGCATCCCTTCACCCGCTGCCCGTGGCGAGGTGAAGGGTGGGTCTGTGCTGACATCTCCATGTCAAAATCCTGTTGAGAGCTCCGGAATGAGGGCTGGAGTGCTGCTAAAGGTGACATTTTCCTCCTTTAACACCTACTTCTGAGGCTGCCTTCATGCTTTGTGTTGTGCTATGGGTCTGCCCGAGGCTGCTGGTGACGCAGCCCTCAGCCTTGCAGTGCTTTCAGGCCAGCCCGCTGTCCGAGACCTTCGGCTCTCCCTAGGGAGCAGTGGAGGCCATGGGAATGCCCAGGATTGTGACCAGTGGGTGGGACGCAGTCCTAGGAAAAAGTTTCTGGTAGGTTTGCTGGCTCCTGAGTCGCCTGAGCAGAAAAGGGCAGGTCCGGGCTGCTTGCCAGCGCTTGAACAGGGAGGTAACATCTGCTTATCCCAACCCCAGAGGAGTGGGAGGCAGCAGATAAGTCGGAAGGCTGGTGTGGACAGACAGCGGTCTGCTGGGGGGGGCAGATAGAGGAGCGCCCAAAGACATCGGCACACGTCCGCTTGGGCTTCACTCTGCCTCCCGCGACTGCTCACTTCGTAGTGGGAGTAAAAACTGGTTTGCGTGGATGCAGCGCAGTTTATGATGGTGCAGCTTTCACGAGTAGATGAAGTAAAGAGAGCAGGGTCTGGCTCTTGTCCCTGCTAAAGGCCATGTTAAAGCGGCAGTGAGGCTCTCCTACAGCAGCATGTACTTGCATTAGTCTAAGTAAGACTCAAGCCAGCATGTCCTTAAAATCCTGATTGTAGCTGACCCTGCACTCCCTGTGAGGACTGAGCATGACCAGGGAGTGTTAGTAACAGTGTTGCACTTAAGTAAACAAAGCTTTGTTTGAAAACACATTAATGACCTCATAATATTCTAATACAAACTACTCTCCTAGCCTAGACAGCCAGCACCTCTGACATTGTAGACAATTTGCCCTTATAACTTATGTTTTGTCATGTTGAACCATACTGGTTTCTACACTTTTTTTCAAAACAGGATGCAGAAGAATAAAGAAATTCTAAAGAAGTCATTTTAGGACATGACTTCTAGGGCCATATTTGTTTTATGAAGAACGTGGACTGAATTATCTTGATATATACTCCCGTTACATGTCAGTGCTCTTAAAACCTGCTGTATCTGTTGTTTTTTTTTTTTCTCTCCACGCTAGCTCTTCAAGCAGCTATTTCAGCTCTCCGAAGACACATTATGACCAAAGTTAACCCCACTCTCTCACGTGAAATTTGCAGTGTAAACATACCTTTAAATGCGAGAGTTAATCCAGATCAGAAGTTTCTGACTTTGCGGGTATTTGTGAAGTTAGGCTGTGAACCCCTATCTTATGTAAATATATTTGCTAGTACTTCATGGAGGATTTATCAGTTTCATATATAAAGTTCTAGACATGCTTTAGTACATAAAATTTGGCATCTGATAAGCGAGAACAGCACTCAACAAAGAATGTCTTTGTGCAAGACTCTCACAGGCTCCCACACAGTCACCTTTTTTGCTGATTGGTTTTGTGCTGAGAGCGGCGATGTGGCTTCCTGAAAGCCTGTAACCTACTGTTTGTTCTGCAAAACTGCTCTGGACCTTCACTAATTTTCAGAGAATGTTTTTTTTCCAGGAATTCGTAGGGGAAGGTGACGCCAGTTCAGGTCGTGTCCTGAGATGCTTGTAAGCTGAGACGCATAGAGCCACTGTCCCTCTTTTTGTGCAACACGATCTGTTGTGTTTAAAAGTTTCACTGTATGGGGGAACTCAAAACCGTTTGCCTGAGATGTCAGGTTTCAGAGTGAATGGTGCTTCTTTAAGTATTCATCAAGACCTGCAATGGGAGGCTGCTTGTCCTATGATGCCTTTGTAGGAGAACAGCACTGGCACCAAGAATGATGCTACCACTGAGGAGCTGTTAAAACTGAAGCATTTTGTGAATTTTGTTCAAGCAGCTTCTGCTTTTGTGTAGCCTGAGCCCTATATGTGGCCCAGATAAATGGGCCACATCTAAAATCTTCGATTTGCAAATAGAAGTCGTGTCAGAGCTCTGCATGGATTGGGCTGGACGATTCCAGCCTAGTCTGTGCAGCAGCCAAAAGCTCCGAACCTAATATTATTTTCATCACGATGTTAACAGTGTGATTCCCACTTCCCATAGTGTGTTGAGATTTATTTCTTGCCCCGTTGCTCGTACAGCCTGGTTCATGCACGGCAAAAATACTTCTGATTAAAATGTACTACGAGGCTTGCACACTTGGGGTAGGAGCAAAATCTTTTATGAGGAGCTGTTTTTTATAAAGCTCTAGGGAAGGGAGCCGTGTGCTTAAGAAGGTATTTGAAAATCAGTAGTGAGGCCATTTTACATACAAAAAAAAGAGGGAAAGCATGTAGGCCATAAGGTAGTGGCATACAGGGCTAGGAAGAGGAAGGATTCTGTGAACTAGCAGTAGGGAGTAAATCAACCTGATGTATGTTCATAGACGTCTGATGTCTACTGGGCTAGTGGGGTAGCTTGGAGCAGGTGGAAGCAGCATACTGTTTACCTAATTAGAAACATAAATAAAATCTTTCCAACATTTTTCTAAATTAAAATGCATTTGAAGCATATGTCAGACTTCTCACATCCCAGAAATATCCCTAAAACCCCGCCGTTCCCCAGGGAGGCTGTTTGTAGCCCACCTTCTTCAGGGCTCTGCCAGGTAACAAGTCCTCCCAGTTGGAGGATGGAGTGGGACGTGCTTTAGCAGTTGGAGATGTTGGGGTTCTTCCTGAGCGCACCCGTACTCCTCTTTGATCAGTGGGAAAAGGCTGTCATTTGAGGCGATAGACCAGGGAATTGGAAAAACCAAAGAAAATGATCATGGTTGAAACCACTGAAGATAGGATTTCACCTCTGTATTTATTGAGAAGCTGGTGATGGTGGGGAGCAGGGCCTGGGCTGCTGTACAGTCGGCAGCTCCGTATCTCCAGTGTATTTTAGACACCGAGGAGACAAAGATGATGCCAGTTGCAAGAGAAACTACTTAACTGCTTTGTATTATGTGTGAAATGAAGGGGGAATAACACTGACTGAGTGGCCTATTTTGACTTTCTCAGTATAATATGTTTAATGTTTTAGTATTTTTCCGGACAGTGAATTATAATTTTATCAAATCCTGCTGGAAATGTGTATGTTGCTGGGCAAAGTATTTTATCCTCGCAGTTTTAACCGCAGAGTTACCTCTTGCCGCTTGAGTCGGTGGCAGGAGTTTTCTCTGTTGGCTGGAAAGGTCTTTTGCTATGCAACGGGGTTTTTTTAATACAAAATAGGGACCTGTCAGGAAGAATATAAAATAGGGCACTGAGGGAGTCTAATTTAGAAGAAGAAAGGGCATAAATCTCCACCTCTCTCTGATGACAGAAGGCCAAAGTACAGAGCAACGTTTCCCTGCTTGCAAAATGGCGGTCCTGATACCGGGGAATTTGTTCTGTTAAAGGCACAGCTGTATCATATCTCACCTCCTTACAAGTTTTTCAGCTTTATTTTTGGTACGTAACTAGATGTTACTTAAGGGGATTCTTAGACGATGAAGCACCTCTGTTAGGGTCCGCTCTGCTTATTGTGCCGTTACAGAAATTGTCTGCTGTTTTGGACTGGTGTCAGGCAGAATAATACTGAATAAGTCCCAGATGAATGTAGGTGGTGAAAGGAGAAAAATAACTTCAAATAAAGAGGGGTATTATCAACTGAGCAGCCAGTGTTGATCCTATGGTGCTGAAAAATGGAAGGAGGAAAAATAGTCTTGTTTTTTTCTTTTAAAGATGGATAATGTTAGCTGAAAAATCTGTTTTGGCCAGAGTTTGGTACCCTACTTGAACTTGCAGCAAATTGGCATGGGTGCAGCAGTGCTGCGAAGTATTGAGAGGGAGAAGAGAAGTACAAACCAGCCTCCAAAACTTAAGAGGATCCTCCGATTCTTTGTCCATTTAGGACAACATGACCTCTATCGTCTCTTGCAGCTGCTGGATCCAAGAGTATAAATAGTGAAAAGAACACTGATTTGGCCAGGATAAAATGTTCATTTTGGGTTTTTCCAACAACTGTGTTGGGACTTAACCCTGGCAAAAGCTTCTCACGTGTCATTTTTTATTCAGGCTCGTACTAAGTATGTGAAATGGCAGTGTTCTCTAATTGAAGAAAAAAAAAAACCAAACAGAAAAAAGTAATAAATTCAGAAATGGTGTGAATTCGGTGTCTCCTCAGCCTGGAGGAAAAACAGTTTGCTTGAAGAGTATGATAGCATTTGTTTGAGAAATTAAGTATGAATTTCCTTCAATTGTAGTTGATTCATGACATCTTACTAAATTTATCCAGTCTTGAGTGCCTGGTTTCTGGTTTGACATTTTTGTTGGATGGTTATTGATTGTTTTGTTTTATTTTTTCTTTTAAAGCTCTGCACAGGCTGAGAGATGATAGTTTGCTTATTTTCTGTGGTATCAAACCACTGATTCTTCCAGCTGGTTACGGGCATGCGGGGGCCAGCAGCTTTCTCCAAAGAACCACCATGATACAGCGGATGGGTTCAAGCAATGCCAGTCATGGGCCTTTCCTATTTTCCAGGAGCAGACAGAGAGTAGGAAAACTGGATTTCACATGGCTTGACCACTAACTGCAGATTGCTGGAGTATCTCTGTGGATAGTTCTCACTGTTCAGTGAAGTGCTGAGCAGAAGTACTAAATAAGAGCATACTTCATTTATACAAAAATCTACACCGAAAGTGTTTCAATATAAAAGCCAAATGCTCGAGAAGTACAAATGTCAGAAATAAAGTTGCCTGTAACACTTGAAATTACTTCTTGTGCTGGCTATGACACTGTCGTTAGTAATGAGCTCACGTGCTCTATCCACCCTCAGTCGTCTTGTCAGGCTGGATGCTTCAAGGGGTATTCAGAGTTTCAGCTCATCCCCTGTGATCTCCGTTGTGGGCCCTGTGCCATATTTGTTGCACCCAGCTCTGAGTAAAGAATTACACCCTCCCTGGTGTGCTCCTTTGTGTCATTCGCCTCCCCAGTATCCATGGGTTTCCCCAGCGAGCACCGTCCCAGCCCTGCATCCTCTTCTCCCCTCCCCAAGCTCCTTGCCCACTGCCGTCTCCTGTCCCAGCTTCCTTCTCTGTGATTCCCAATCCTGCTCCATGCATCCCTCCTTCCTTTTCCCATGATCTCTCACCCCTCTGCCCACTACCCTGGTTTTCATATCTGCTCTGCTTGTCCAGCTTGCCTGGTTTTTTGTCCAGCTCCCCATTCCACATTTCTCCCCTGCCCCAGGATTCCCTGTTTCCCGTGTCTTGCCTATCCCAGGCCACTTAATGCGATTTCTAATCCCAGTTTCTGTTCAGGTTGGCAAAGCTATTACTGATGGGGAACAGGGATTTATAGTAGGAAGTGTTGGACAATATGAGGTGTAGGTGGGGCTCGCAGCACCACCTGTAATTTAGAACATTGTTTATTTTTTTTTAAGTAATGCACCCTTAGGTAAGCAGTCCTAGTGCTGTCAGTGTGCAAATCCTTAGTCATTTGGGTAGTCCTGTTCCCTCTGCTGATACTGTGTACAGAGGGGTTGCTCATTTGTGCAAGAGATGGGGGATCCAGCCTTAGAGAGACTTTGACCTCTATTTTCATGTGGCCTGAACTAGACAGCAGAGTCTGAGATTATACAGTTCATAGGGCTACCGAGCTGTCCCTAAAATATTTAATGGTAATTGCTCCTATTTCCATGGTTGTTCCTTTTTCTGCCCTATTGGTATGGAGACACACAAGCTCCTCGCTGATAACATGTAAGACATGAAAGTCTGCAGTCCATAGTCACACCATATTCTGCATCCTCTAGTAGGTGCCCTCCGAATTGGGGTGTTTAGACTAGAAAATATAATGGACCTTTTCCTTACATAGCTCCACGGTTTTCTTGTATCTTCTGCCTCTGCTGCTAACTTCGTGCCTGGTCTTTATCTGGTAAATGCTTCTGCATCTAGGTGGGAAACTTAGAGTGAATTGTTGCTTAAAACTGCAAGGTGATGCTTTGGAGTGTGGGAGGATGGACACCTTTGCTGCTTTCACTGGGTGCAGCTTAGCTTCTGTCATAGTCAGTAGGCAGTTTGCAGTGGATTTGGTGCTAGATCAAATCATTTAATGGTGTGAATAACCTTATATTGACCTTGTAAAGAGCTTATGCATACGGCGTGCAGTTTATGAGTCCTTTGTTCCTTAGTGATAAAGTTCAAAACTTTAATCAGGTAACAGGGTGGCCTCTTTCCATTGCGATAAAGTGCGTGCAAACATGCATTGCAACAAATAGCGCAAAGGCAAATCTCGCATGCCCTACATCCTCTCCTGCAAGAGAAATCTGCAGTTTGTTCTCTGCCACTGCTCCCCAAGCCATTTCAGCAGCTTGGTCGGCGGAGGGGTTCACTGGCGGTGGCTGATGCCTTTCAGGCACCGCATTTCAGTTTCCCAGGCTATTGATAACAGCTGTGTAGCCACAGCTCTCTGGGTCAGGACGTACAGGGATTTTCTGATGGTCGTGGTGACCTTGGGGGGGAATTAGACTGGATGTAATGTTTCCAAGAATTGGAGACGCCTGTGCCATTGAGCTGGTGCATGTTGCTGAATCAATTACTAGCATTGGCGGGATTTTGCTCTAGGGGAATCTCGCATCTACATCACAGTCTTGTTATTAGTAGATTATTGTTAATTGGTTTTAATACAGAGCCAGATATTTGCAGGGAGGAGGGACATTAAATAGTTGATTTCTGTGAAATCGTTCCCCTATATGCAGCGCTGTTGCAGCGCGTACTGTGGCACTGTACCTCACTTTTGATTTTGGGAAATTTTTATCAGCTCCTGTGTGGAAATACATGTTTGGTATAGAATTGTCATCCTCAGGTGAGGAGTTGCGGCGTGGCGCCTCGACCTCCTCCAAAGCCGGCCGTGACAACTGAAACTCTCTGCATGGAGATTTTGTAACTTTTTTGTAATGTGTTGAATCACGATAAGGGGACTTGGCGCTTCTGTA
This sequence comes from Cariama cristata, assembly GCF_000690535.1. Lineage (NCBI taxonomy): Eukaryota > Metazoa > Chordata > Aves > Cariamiformes > Cariamidae > Cariama > Cariama cristata. The sequence continues at coordinate 88,382 of NW_009606990.1, read as the reverse complement.
ACTCGGGGGCTGCTGTGGTGTAGGCCCCCAGCGAGCTTTTGCAGAGGGACTTCCCAGGGAACCCCTCAGTTTTTACGTGCAGCCCTCAGTCTAAATCCAGGTCGCTGGCCTCTCCCGCACCCGTCGCAGTCAGGTGGCATGGGGCAGTCATGACACAACGTGCTTGGGCGCTTTTAATTTATGACCGAACAGATTGTGAGTGTGTCTTTTCAGAGGTGACGGAGTGTGCTGCGACCCCGCTTCACCGGCGCAAACTTTGAGCCGCAAGGTCTAGCTCTGTGAGATCGGGGTCGGGCTTAGGGCTGCCTCCCTCCGTCGCTCTTCAGTTTTGTGCCAGCGCAGCGCGATGTTTTCACAGGCCTGCTCAGCTAAAGCCCCGCTTAGGTTAGCACTTGCTCCCGCGGTTGCCCAGGTCACCGGGAGCCCTCTGGGGAAATGCAGCCCCCCTAATTCAGTCGGTCTGTTATTTACTGTGTTCGTAATTGACTGTCAAAGTGTTGCATTTAATTCAAGTGCTGGTAAGGTTTTCCTCAAGATACCTGTGTAGCGTTAAGCCAGTTAAGAGTTACAAATGTTTACACAAAAATGAGGAATGCATGAAAGCTGGCATTGCTTAAGCAGCCCAAAGAAGCGTGATTGTATGCTAGAGGGACGCTGAAAATGTAGGTTGCCAGAGTATGCCTCCAGAAGTAAATCCCAACCAGAAGCACTTGCAGTCCCTGCCTTCTATTGCACTGTCTGTCTGCCGCGGCGACCGGGGCGAGAGGGCTCAGGAGTCTGTGGGCATCCTGCTGGAATTTTATAGGAAAGTTCGAAGTGCTGAAGAGAAACATCAGCTGTATCTAAATGGGTCCTTGTTTTAGATTTTCCTGGGCAGTAGCAATATAGCCGGCAGTCGGTGGACCTCTGACACTAGTGTTTCATAACTGAAAGTTTGGCATTTTTCACAGGCTGTCCTATTTCGGGTTGTGAGCGCAGGCACATGCACACCCCTCGCACACCCCCTGCACACCCCCCCCAGCACATTGTTTACTTCCTCTGGAAGTTCTGGGACATTCAGTACTAAGGAGCTTTGATACGCTTGCATAAACGCCCCAGCCAGATTTATCTCTCAAGCCTATCTTTCCTTTCCCGTCTTGGAAAGTGATTAATCTGCAGCACCCATTTTGTTCTTTGATTGCTGGGCATTATTCTGTAATCATTTACGGTTCTGCAGAGCTGTAGCAGTGACTTGATGGAGTATTTCTGTCATGTAGCTGGTGCTGTCGGCTGAAGCTTTAGCTACGTAATGCAGAGGGAGCATTACTGTGCAGCTCTATGTCATATTAAAACTGTTGTCTTTTTACATTGCATGCTTTCCGCGCATTCGAAAGAATTCAAATGTACATATTTAAAGTGTAGGTAAGTGTCTGCAGTGATACATGCTGGGGGCTGGCTTGTAGGTTTGAGAAATAGTGTCAGTACTGCAGCGTGCAGGCTGCCAACTGAGGCCTTCCTGTGCGCTTGTGGAGGGTGAAGAACTTTAATTTTCCACGCTGCACATTGTGTATTGAAGCCTACACCAGTTAGAAATTGGCAACCTATGTAGGTACAAGAACCTGTACGTATCGCCTTGTGTCTGAGGAAAACAGAAAAGTGAAATGATTGAAGTTGAATCAGAAGATCTATCCTGTCCACACTGCATTGAGACTTTTCCATGTGCCCTTTGTGTTTTTTGTTTGTTTTCCATGTTTTCCAGTGTGCGAGGAAAGGAGGTAGGAGAGGTAACAACCTTGACTTAAAATGCTGTGGGTTGAGATAAGGCTGTCAAGAAGAATTTTGTTTGATGCAAGTGTCCAAGCTGTAAACCACTTCTTCTTTCAGTAAAAAGGTGTGAAAAATAGGTAGAAAAAATTCAAAGAAAACCGTGTGGTGTTGGGTTCTGACATGTTGCTAAGTTTATTTTTGCAATACATGTGCACCTTTCTCTCCTACAAAGAAAGAGTTTTTAGTGGACCTGAAGTTGGTGGCTCTGGACCACTCACCCATGTGAATGACTGTCTTGTTCCGAAGAGTCTCGGAGGTCTGGCCTACACACCGTGTCAGATAAAACACTTTTCCGTCACCTTTTCACAAGCCAAAGCCCCGTAGTTAAAAGACAGAAGCCACAATGCTGATGCACTGCATGCAAAGGCTATGGAAAACTCGGGGCATTGCAGGCACAGAGTGTCTGTTAAATGAGATGTGCAGAGGATCCCATGCCAGAAGTCAGGACAAAAAATATCTTCCAGCAGCCTTCCCTGTCAGTCTGATCTTGAGGGCAGAGCAGGGCAAAGAAGGGGGATTTCCTCTGACTACAAATCCAGCAGTTGTTTTAAATGGGCAGGTGTCAGAAGAGTACTCTGCTCTGTCTCAGGGACCTGAGAGCGCCAGGCCAGGAGGAACGAGCCTCACATCTGCAGTCATGGGATTTGGAGCAGGGAGAACAAGCAGCACAGACGAGTAGTGGCATGGTATTTTTCTTTTAACCCCTGCCCCCTGATTTACTGACATACGGGGGTATCTAGAGCATCTGATCACAAATTTCACTTCTCCATCCTAGAAGTGTGAATTTCTGTAATGTCCTCATGCAAATTCCTCAATTATAAATAAAGGGGAACTTAAAAGCAAGGAGAAGGAAGACTAAGGCTCTTGTGAAACAATAGCTGTTTAGGAAGACTACCAAATTGTGTAAGAAAGTGACAGGTTCAGAGTGTGTATATTTATGGAGATACCCAACTGCTTGGTTGGGCTCAACCCCAGGATGAAGGTAGCTGTCCTGTGGTTGTTGGAGGGGAACGTGCCACTTGGGATTGTGAATTTGCACCATCTCCACTCCAGTGGGACGAGGCCCTTGGTTAGATTGTGTTTGAGGAAAGGGCCATGTAAATAACATTTTTCTGCAGTTGTGAATTAGTGGCAAAGGCAAGAATCTTAGCAATAGGCAACTTTTCTTAGTGTCTGAGAAAGACCAAAATCACACGAACCGGTGCCAGTCAGTTGCCATACTCTGCGTTCCCCCAAAAGCTGCTGCTTGTCTCCTGATGCGACTCCAGTCGTGCAGCCAATTTTCAACATTGGTAAATGAGTGGAAGCGACTCGGCACAGAAGGCAGAGCAGGGTGCAGTGCTGCCGAAACATAGCCTTGCTGTGCTAGTGCCTGAGCCCGCAGCTGGGACCTGCTGGGGTGGGCTGTGGCTGTGGCTCGGCGTCACAAACTGAGTAATTCGTACCCAGTGCCCCGTGGTGGGAGCTGCTTCTTGCTGCGCTTGGATGTGTGCCATGGCATCATGGAGTCTAGGTTCAGCATCGCTCACCCCAAATCCCTTATCTCCTCAGAACGGTTTGTAACAGTTGCATTTGTTTTTCTTCAACAGCGAGAGATGAACCCCATTAATCTCTCCTGTTTATATCGGTGTTCATACAGAGGACAGCTGCCTGCAGAAAGATTTCTAGGACATACTGAGTTCAGTACAAAGAAGCTCCATACTGAAAACTTGAGGCCCCATTCCATCAGGCAGAAAGGAGCCTTTGCCTCAGTGTTGGTTCATTATTTGTTAATAGCTGGCTGAGTAGGCAGGAGGGCTGTAGACAAGGCATGAGGCTGCTCAGCTACGTCCAGAGTAACATTTCTGAGAGTTAGGAGGGGTTTTCCTTAACCCTCCAGAAGTGTCAGAGCTAATGTCATGCTGAAGTTACGAATCGTGCAAAAGCTTTGGGAGGAACATACTTGTTTATAGAAGAATACATGCCCTGAGAGTAGGATCCTCTTGAGTGGAACAGGTATGTCTAAGGGCGGCTTTGGGTAAGGACCAGGTGCTGGGCACATCTGTCTGAACATCCCGACCACTTGCTGGCTGAGTGCAATAGAGAGCTGCTGCTTGGAGCTCACCTAGAAATGTAGTGTGGCCGGGGAGGTGGAGGTGTCTGTTCCTGCATACGGCCCCCTCCGCTTTGTACCTGCCATGTTCATACTTTTACCTCCACACTTGCTTGGTGCACAGGTGGATGGAAAGAAGATGTGTTTGCTTGAGGAAGAACCTTTGCCAAGCTGGACGGATGAGTTTAGGAGGTGATGCTGTGGGTTTCAGTGCAGAGGATCTGTCATCCAGACATCAACTATCACATCAGTGGAGAACCCCTGAACGGTGAAAGCGTCCTAGAAGAGTGGTAGAGCCTGTTAAATTGCACAATACCATTTTATGTTCTTCCAGTGCAGCCAAAAAGCATGTGTGTTCTTCTTTATCCGAGGAGTTTGATTTTAGGCAGAGTAAGATCCACCACTGCTACGTGTAGCTGTTGCGCAACTGCACAATTTTTGACAGTGATAGCTGCAGAGATAGCTTGCTCTAAAGTCCTCCCAGTGAGATGTGTAATAAGCCCAGTAGAGACTGGAACCGACACTGGTGGTGTCTGAGGGAACAGCAGATGACAGGCAGCTTCCCTCCACCTTCATTGCTCGATGAAAACTCATTGTTTTCAATCCTTTCTTTTCCATAAACTGTGAGGCATCAGAGATCAAGTCCTGTTTTATAGGTCACCCACAAGGGAAACTGGACATTAAATTCTAAACTTCTAACTAGGCTAACATTTTGTTTCTCTATTTCATGCTAGAGGATGGTTCTGGGCACAGTCTTGAAAGCATCTCCTGTGCAACGTAGAACAGGGCCCAGAGAGAGGAAATGAAATCAGAAATGGAGAAAAGTTATTTTAATCATAAATAGCTGTGATAGGAAGGTAGATGTTTATATGTGCAATAGTACAGTACCTACTGTGTGTATTTTAGGAGAACCTGAGAATAGCAGCTGCACTGAAATACTTGACAGCGAAGTCAAATATAGTTTAGGTAAAAAAAAAAAAAGGAAAAGTTGCTGGGTAGGGCGGATTTGCAGCGTGAAGCCTGTCGGTGTTATCTCTGCCGCGCGGCACAGAACAGTCTGTGACTCTGGTGCTTGTTTGTGAATGCGCAGTTCCCGTAACGGGATATGTCCCGCTCCTGTCAGCGTGGTATTGTGCCTGGATCGATGCTCCCCCGCCTCCCAGATTTCCCCGAGAACCGCAGGAGGCTGACAACTTTATTTCTCCGAAGGCTGCCTTTTCTGAAGCTTCGCTGGTTTTGCAGCCGATGGACCTGTTGAGTTTTAGATCTATAGAGCTCGGAAGCAGCGAAGCCGCAGGCACTAAAACCAGAGCTCTTGCTAATGTGCCGAGGTCAAAAGAATCAAAACCTAAATTAAACTTGTCCCTGAAATTTGGCTCTGAATCACAAATTCAGGAAGTTGTACATGAAAATTGGTCTGGGCACTGTTTCTTTCTTAAGAGTTCTTTGGCTAAAAAGAATGCCTTGCGCTATAGTTATAAATAATACGGGCTTTTTTTTTTTTTTTTCCCCCTCCTCCTTCCCCCATCTAATTAAATTGTTACTCTTGCCACAAGGAAGGGAAAGGGAAAAGATAATAACATGAATCTGGTTGAACAAGTATATAGCTTGCAGGTTTCAGCTGGAGTGTTTGCAGCTGCAGCCGATGCTGAACCTTACACTAATGCATTTGATTGTGAAAATTAAAAGAGGGTGCTCTGGAGAGATCGGCAGTGGTTTCTGTGTGTCCATCGTTTGGGAAGCCCTCTTGGAAGCTCATTCAAAGTGGGCTTTTCCTGTGTTGTCAAAATACAGGAGAAAGGGATTTTCATCTTACAATTTTTTGATTTTTTTGCAGGAAACTGCAGTGTTTTTTGTAAAATTGTGGTTGAACCACATGGTAAGACATTTTGATGGACTCTGATGTCTTACTAAAATGACAAGCAGTGGCCACGGGTAGCTCTGCCGTTATAAAAAGCGGCACTCCGCAGGTTTACCGCAGGTACATAGTGGATAAAGCTGAAAAAATGAACTTTTCTGCATCGTGATCACGGCATCGAGATGCTCTTTGAAAGCCGCGTGGACAACCTGGCCGTGGCCGTCTTTTTTGCTGAACAGTAACGAAGGGCAGCAGCCTGGCAAGACAGTATTTATCACATCTATTGCTGCTTCTGTGTTGGCACCCAGAAAAGTTTCGTGTGTTTTGCTGCTGGGATTTGTCAGCGGCTGCTGGGACCTTTTAGCAGCATTCGGGGTTTGCGGTGGGTTGCAGGGGCTGTCGGAGAGGCCATTTAACGCGGCGCAGCTCCTGCGAGAGCACCGATAATGGTCAGTGAAAGCAGTAATGCCAGAGGCCTAAGGGGATAATGACAGGCAATAACATGGCTGCCAATCTTTAAGCTTAATCATGACATCTTTCAGGTGGCGAGAGGGTTATTTTTCCCAAATGAGGCCATGGTGGGGGGAAAAAAAAAAGCGTCTTAAAAAGCAAGGTACCACAATGAAGCTGACCTGTGTGGGCGATAGAGCTGGCACAGGCTCAGAGATTTATTGTGTTGAAATTTGCTGTCACTTAAAAAAAGCGGTGAGGCAGCTGCGTTATTTCACTGGCAGTGATGCAATGCCGGTGACACACCGGGATGGGAGGAACCGGCACGCTCTGTGACAGCACGGCATGTACATGGCGTCAGCCCAGCAGCCGACAGCTTCCACTGGTGCCAGCGCTTCATCTACGGCTTCATTTTCAAGCCAATATTTATACGTAACAGCTGGAAGCATGTTTTGGGAAGTAACACATAGTTACCGCACATGTACAATTTCCAAAACACCCCCTTCGCCCCTCCTATTTGCTGTGCTTTAAGGAGTTTAAGACTTTTTTTTTTTTTTTTTTTGCAATGCAGACAAGGCATTTACTGATTTCTCATTCACTTGTCAACTGCTCTGCAAGAGTGAAAAACTCACAGGAAAATGCCATGCTCTGATAAGGTTGTAAACAGAAAGCAGAAATCCTAGTATTCATTTTAATCATTTACTGCATTGTCCTGAAGTCATCTGCTGCCCTCCGAAAGTTAGTGATGGCACAGGCAAAAAGAATACTGTAATATTGAAATGAAAGACCTGAAAAGAAGAAACTTAAGCATTTTTTTTAAGGAAAAAAACGCAAAGGGGCTGAGGGAGAAAGCTGGTGAGGAAGTGTGTGTGTGTTTGTTTAAGGAATTGAATGGGTAGCAAATACTTTTCCATGTGTGTGGAAAATATGAGTTGGCTTTTGCAATAGCACTTTATGGGAAGAAAGATCAAGGGTTCAGGAGCTGAAATACTTATTCATAAAACGTAGGGAGCAAAGACAAGCTACTTGTTGTGCTTCTGCCCATTTGCTGTAAGTCCAATCTAGCTGAATCATTTCTAGGAATGGAGTGGGTAACTGGATTTCCAGCCTTCTCTCTGTCCCTGGTTTCTCTCTTGCGTGGCTATTGCTGATTAGTACTGGTTGTACTGAGCAGTATCTGGAGGGTATGTGCCTATCCACTTGATCGCTAAAGCTTTTACCATCTTGGGATCTAAGCGCAATCCACTTGAAACTGGATTAAAACGGCCAACTCGTTTTACGAAGGCTTTTTTACAGCTATCAGGCAGCAAGCAGAAGTTGACCCAGGTGGGATTTTGATCTGATGCTGGGGAAATGAAAGGCCCTTCCCCATCGCCGGTCCCATCGCTGCACTCTGTGTGCAGTTTCTGACAAAAGCAAACCCAGCCCAAGCATTTCCCCCCGTGTCTGAGATCTTCGGAAAGGCTGGAGACATTTGATCTGCCGTGCGAGGCCAAGCTATTGTATTAGTTCGGTGAATATGCTCTTTTATTTATATCTCTGAAGAGATTTGGATTTGGGCTGCACAGGCTGCTGGCCTGCAGGTTTTCGGCAGCAGCTTCCCCCCATCCCATGCTGGCCAGATGATCTGAGTCCCGCTCCGCTGCCGGGGTGTGAATATAGGTCAGTACAGCAACCTGGGCTTGGCTGCCATGCCATCCCGCGCCCGGCTTTGTTTAATCTGGTGCTTTCCAGCTCATCTTAAATATTGCTGTATGCCTGGAGTTGGTGCAGCTTGGCAAGGCTGCGCCGCAGAGGTGGAAGGTGATGTGGTGTTTTTTTTTTTTTTTGCTTCTTTTCCGTAAGTGTAATGGGAGGGAGAATTAAAACGGCCGTTCAGAATATTTTTGAGATCTTTGAGGGGGCGTAAACCTCTGTGCTTTCCATGGGTTTCAAGAGAGGTTGATGCTGCATCCAAGGACTAAAAGTTTGTCCATCTGTCAGGAGGCAGAGGCTGGGCCAGTGCTGCATGGGCTGAATTTGCTCAGTTTGGTTAGAAAAGGCAGCCTTGGTTATCTTGCTGATGATTATAAAACCTTCTGGCTGTTAGCTAGCAAGTTTTAGTATTCAGTATTTTTGAAATTTTGTTCTGAAAGAGGCACAGTTTGGAGCTTGTGTTCTTTTTCTCGCAAAAGAGGGAAGTGTTTTTTTAATGGCAGTCCTGGTCCAAAGTGCAAATTTTTTTTTAGCAGCAAGTGAAGGAGCTTTCTAAAGGAAAAAGGTTCTTGGTAAAACTGTCACCTCTGCATTCTGCAATTACCCTGCGTTTAAGGAATGGCTTGGGAGGGCTAACAAAGTTCATTAAAAACAATTTACCTAAACAAAGCCTGTGTGAAAATGCCGTGACTGAAGGAACTCAAAACCCTCTAATGATTTTGTGGGGAGGAAAGAAGGTATTTTCATTGCTGTTGTTTTCAATCCTTAAATGTGATTCCCCTTCGCCCCTGGCTTTTCTAGCTCTGCGCCCGTTTGTGTGTGTGTGTGCTTGTGTGGTTATCAGCCCAAACGCGGTTCCAGGTCCCTTGGGGCAGCAGCCTTGTCTTTCCTTATGGCTCCGAAAGGGCTCTGCACAGCCACCAAGATCCTGGCGATTTACGGTTACCGTGTTGTTTTTATTGCATGCCTTTCAGAGACTCCTCTGCTGAGGCAATGCTGTGCCAGGTAAGAAACTTTTCTCCTGTTTTGGAGTGGCTGTTGTACCTCAGGGGTATTTCTGCTGCCGGGGGCTGTGGGGGAGGACGCTGGCAGGGTGGGCAGGGCAGCTCTAGCCAGGATGCTGACAGCTTTCTATCCCCTCTGCTGGGGTCTTCCCGCTTCTGCTAGAGGAAACCAAAGGAAAAAAGGTCTGTGCTCCCCAGCACGCGGTTGCAAACACAAATAGGGGCACGCAAAAGTCCAGCGTATGCTCACTCCTGTATGTGCTGCTCCGTTGTGGTGGTGTATGAAATATCCACCCCCACTACCGTTCCATAGGTGTTTCCTTCCCTTGCTGGCTGCCTCCTGGCGAGCCCTGTCAGAGGGGTATTTTGGCAGCCATAGCTTCAGTAAGGCTGGGGGAGCGCTCGCTAAGGCCGGGGGTCTACCTGTCACTGCAGTGGGTGGCGAATTGTAAAGGGAAGATGATGACCAGCCTTTGGGGCGTGAGGACAGAGGTGTCTCGGGCTGGCACACTCCCCATGTGGCTTCTTGTGAGGTCAGGCTTCTTCTCTAGGTGTTGGCTCTACATGTTATCAACCAAAGCCAAGGAACTATTTCATCCTGCCCTTAGTGCTCATCTCAGTGAACTTGAGTCCTTCCCTGTTTAAAGCAGCATGAAATAACATGAAAATTGGCCAAATTGACTCCAGAAGGTTTATGATGGTGAAATGATAATTAGTGGCTGCTATCTCTTTCCTTCTCATAAGTGAAGGTTCCCCCCACCCTGAGCTGCCAGGACAACCTGGCCCCAGTGTGTAAAGCACATCGGTGTTGGTATGTTGGAGTTGGGGTGGATGCTTAGGATGCGAATGCTGTGTCCACCAGGATTTCTGCAGCCTTTTGGGAGACCCAGTAGCAGGGACTTTCCATCTTCCTCAGGACTCCCCTCTTCCCGTGGGGAGATGTCCAAATCAGGGACTGGAAAGCCGTAAAGGGCAGATTGTAAATGTATGTGATACTTCAAATCAGATAGCATGTCTGCGTTTAAATACCTTTTTGGCTGCAGGAACTAGCCTCTCATACCTAATGCTGTCTTTTAAACGAATAAATAGCAAGAGATGGGACTGAATTGGTTTTGAAGTATTTTAAAGCTAGCCAAGATATAGATGCTCCCAAGACCTCTGGCAAAAATAAATTAATTTGTTTTTAATCTAGTGTATTAAGAGGATCAAAGGCAACCTGACTTTGGAACCTTCTGCCTCTTTTCCCCCCACCACCTGGGGAAAACAAACCTCTTTCTTTAGGAAAAAATATTTCTTTACAGTGCTGGGACAGTCTTCCCACCTTTGCTGCCTTCAGTCAATACTTTATTGAGGGAGTTGTGTTTATTCTTTTCAGCCTGAGAGTTTGTTTCAAATTAGTCTTGCGCTACAACAGAGTCAACTCAGATCCTTCGTTATTATCCGTGAAGCAATTAAGATTGTTCAGTATTCTGCAAGGCGAGCAAAATCCGAAGATGTTCTTCTCTCCTCCCTGCCTCTTCCACATTGTGCAAGTGATTTCGCTCCAAGGCCGTGCGTTTCGGGAGGTTTTCTGACTTCCTTGCACGTTGGGCCAGCAAAATTTAAATCCTAAAGGTTGAGAGGTGACTGCCTACGTGATCTTGCAAGCGTTGCCAGGTATGGGGTGATCCTACCAGGCCATTTGAAGATGGAGGATGTTGACACAGTTTCACAGGGCGTGATTTACAGCTATCCTTCCTCAAGTGGGAGGTACCGGGGTCAAGTGGAGCCAAGTGACCAAAAGGCTCTGTTCGTGGCAGAGTCCAGGCAGGTAACTCAAAAAACCCAAACGTTTCCTTTGCAATATCTTAAAAATTTCATTCTGTTGTAGGCAATTAGGTGTATTCAGAACAAACATACAAGGGGCCACGTATTTTGTGCATCATTTTGCTATGGCAAATATTAGTAGGTTGCCGTTATCGTTGGATCACTGGTTTGGTCAGGAGCTACTTCTCCATACCAGAATGAAGATGTATTAGTAATTATATCTGTGCATAATATGCTAGGTGAAGTGGTTCCTCCTCAGCAGAAATAATTTCAGGATTCAGATTTAATGGAACAGCCTTGAGAACAGCTTTGTAAATCCCTTGCTTATTTTAGGCACTTCTCGGTGGTTAGGTTCATTTGCTGTCCAGTCACCTCTCCCTTTTCTTTGTCTCCAGTGATTATTTTTGTGTGGATTTGGTTCATTAGCCCTGTGTGCGTGGTGGTCTTAGTTTGCTGCCCCACAGGAGTTACTTGGATTCTAAGGAGGAAAAAGGGATAATTAATTTGTAATTACATACTTTTCATTTTGATTTTATCCAAATAGAGATGCAGGATTATGCCAGAGAAGTCTCACATGTACCTAATATTCCATATATTTTTTGTTCAATGCAAGATGTTCTTCTATGTCTCCTGACTCAGAAAGGAGGGAATGAAAATTGAATTAATGTCGTAACTTAACATTAATTTTGGACTACAATTCTGTTTTTCCACAGACTCTTACGGAACAGTGTGAACAACTTTTCCAGACAATAGAAGAACATATTGAGAATATTTCCACACACACACACCCCCCCCCGTTAACCATGTTTAGGCATCAGGCATCATTTTACAAACTCTTGCTTTAGTGTGACAGTTGCTCCTTCAGTGTCAGTGCGGCTGGGTATGGGGAGAGGCTTTAGGCTGTGCTTAAACATATGATGTCCAAGAAGTTGGGTACTTTCCCAGAAGCATCCTCTTCTCGAGAAGGGAAGGGACAAGATGAGAGGACATCACCGTGACTTAGGATGGTTCTGCAGTCAAGCAGGACACTTCTGTGCGTGGACGACGGTCACGTTAAGGCAGCACAAAAACTGGCTCATTTGGTGTCAAAAGGCTCTGCCACCTGCCTCTCTGTGTCGGGAGCCTCTGCACTCAAGAAGAATGTAATTTGGGAGTTGGACTTTTATTATTATTGTTTTCAGTCTGGCTCGGCTTGTTGCTGGAAAGTAGCTCAGACCTTCAGTGTGTTATGACAAGCCAACTGAAATTAATACCACATTTTACATTGTTTTAGAGAGTGACCTCTCCTCACTTGGGAAACATAAAAGAGCTCGTCTTATTTCCCCAGCACTTCTTTCTAAACCTGTGTTCATTTGCCCTTGGTTGGGCTGAATTTATAATGCTGGAAACAAAGTTAAATGCAGAAGATTTAAAAGAACTGGTTCTTGAACTTTAAAAGTTCCCTGGAATAGACAGGGCACTTGTAAATGTCTCCTTATTTAGAGATTTTTTCTTTCTTTTTTTTTTTTCTCTTTTCCTTTCTGGAATTCCTGAATCAGAGAAGGAGATTGCTGCTATTACTGTGCTGGAAATTTATCTGTGCTTTCCATGATACTTTAACAAAGAAGATCACAAAAAACACCCAAACCTGTGCCAAAGCTGTTCTGCATTGTTCATCTAATTATTTAAGTGTAATCTCAAGACACCTGATAATCAGATAGAGTATACAAACTCTCTTTGTTGAATTTTTTGAATTGCATTGCATTCTCAATCACTGGCACCTGAATGAAGGACAACAGGGCTGACTCCATAGCAATTGCCTTCCATTTTCCTTTGCTTGAAGGACAGGTGGCAGTTGTAACCTTGTACCCTGAAGCCTCTTCTCTAGGCACTTATTACCATAAATTTACAGGGTGTTCTTTATTTTCTGGATTTTTTTTAGAAATTACAAGCAGCGGAGTAAAACTGAGTCCAAGATCTGATGTATTTTATCAGAGTGATTACTCAAACATGTTGAACAGGGATGAAGGAGATGTTTGTTCACCACTCAGTTGCCTCTCTCAGAGCTTTGGTCAAAAGTTTTAGGGAGCAAGTTAGTAGTAGATTTTTCTCATGAAAAGCACATTTTTTTGTTTACTTCTAAAATTGAAGGACCTGGTATCTTCTCTCATCAGCAACTTTTCTTGGTTAGAACTTGTGATGGACTCTTTAGATAATTGCGTTTTTTCTCTAACAAGGTTGACACAGTTGAGATGAGAGCTCCTTGGAGATTTTTCCCAGAGCAGTCCCAGCCTTTGAAGCCAAATCATATTGGTGCTGATGCACTTTCTAGGAGTCAAAGGCAGGGTTCTGCAGGGCTTTCAGGGTCCCCGACAGCTGCTGGAGACCTCAGCTGTTTTTTTTGATGTGCATGCCCCTTGCAGTGTGTTGTACCCGTATTTATGAATTTCTAAGCACTGTGAGCCCTGGCTCTGATGGACAGAAAGATAAACTCTTGACTGATTTATGTGAGCTAGCTCAAGCAAAGTGTTCAGTGGAGAGTTGAGATCTTCATGTAGCTGATCTAGCAGCTTTTTGAACATAGTCAACCTTTGTCTTTATTAGCAGATTGGTGATTATTGCCTTACAGTACCTTTCACATCATATTTTGTAATTTATTTTTGGTGGGAGGACCTGTTAGGCGCAGCCTGAGTCTGCTGTTGTCTTGCTGTGCCCGTTGCTGTAGCAATGCTGGAGAACATTGCCTGACCTGGACCATGTGCTCCAACACATCCCTTCTAGCTCCAGGGGCTTCTCCGAATACTTTGAGTGACTGGACTTTTTACTTTCTTACCTTCTTCTGATGTTCTCAAAATTTCCTGGCTTCAAGGGCTTTTAATTTTCCCCATTTTTCAGTAATTCACATTAGAAGCAAGTGAGTGGTGCTTGTTGTAGGCTATGGACCCAGGTTCCTAATCTCAGAAGAAACTTGAGTGGTAACTATAATTTCGTCAAAGAAAACAAAAGCTGTGCTTCGCTTGCCGGACAGCAAAATGGCTGAGCTGAGCAAATCTGCTCATTAGGTCTGTGACTTGCTTCGTCTCCCTCCCATGCCATTATTTGCAGAGAGAAAAACTCCCATCGCATATTTTTATTCACATCATCCAAGCTTGAGGACTTGGTCTAGAAAGATTAAACTTGTGTTCTGTGTTTGCTGCCAAGATGCTGCAATCCACTGGAAATAAAATGAATTCCTTTTTGCTGAGTGAGAATTCAAAGCTTTTTATTAATAAGGAAAAGAAAGTACCAGATCTTTCTCCTTCCCGTCTCGTATGCATGGGCATGTGAAGGATCCTGGTCCTGCTTTTGACCCTACATCCCCCCTTTCCAAGGGATGTTTCTTATAAATCAGCATTAGAATTAGCAGATTTCTACAACCAGGTTTGACAGAAATGGCTTTCATTTAAATGCCTTTTAATTTAAAGTAATTCATGCTTTCCAATATTTCCATTTGAACAGAAATGAGGAGAATTTCAGGTGTACTAGAAGAGTTGGTCTCCTGACTCCTGTTGGCCTTTACTGGGATACGAAGAAAAAGCTGTTGCTGCTGTCCTTGAAAAATCTCTCTGTAAATGCCCTAGCATTTTGTGATGAGTTGGTGTTTCTCTCCAGGAGTTTTTGAAGGTAGTATTTTCATGACCTTCTTCCCAGAATTGCCAAGCAAAGCTTTATATTAAAATATTTAAAAGATTGTAATTGCTTTAATTAAAAAAAACCCAACATGCATGTACCTGTATTTGATTTATATTACGAATACCTGTTTTATCAGGTTGTATTTGCCAGAATAAATACCTGAAAGGTTTTAAGAAACTCATTACGTTGAAGCTCATGGACTGAGCTGGCCTGTTTCTCAGGTTTCACAAGATTTTGTCCTATCTTCCTACGTGTATGCGTGTTTATATGGGTGTATATGTGTCCTCGCGTTTACCCTGCCAAAAAGCAAGCAGCCTGAAGAGCTGTAATCATCCTTGGTCAGGATAAATACACATTGCTGTGTTTTCTAGAACTACTGCAAACACTGCTAAAATTGTCTTGAATTGCAAGAAAAGATTTGGTTTGCTCCCACGTAGGCAGTCTGAATCTCTCTCCTGTGCAAACTAAAGCAAAATGGAAAAGCTTTGCTGCAAGCGAGAGCCAGGCCTGGGGTCACGAACCCTTTCTGCCGGGGAGTGTGTGTTCCCCTCGGTCGGGTCACACACAGCCACGTGAGAATTGCTGGCACGAATAAGAGGTGTGCAGGGGATCTTCTGCTACCTTGAAATTTTATTTATTTTTTTTCCCTTTGTGGAATTATATTGGTTGCTTTTACTCCCACTTAAAAATACGTGTTGGAAGGAAACACAGCGTTTTCTAACCTGGTTCTGTAAGAGATTTAATGTACACTATTGAACAATGTATCTTATGACCTGTATACTTTAGCATGTATTTAGCATGTATTCCTACAGGCGTACGTAGCGCTGCATCAGAACACATCATGTGGGGGGAGTTGCAGCTCATGTCCCCAGATGAGCTGGGGACCAGTGTGAGCCAAACTCCCCCATTCCCTGCAGGAGCCGAGGTCAAGGCAGGCATTCTTGCATTAAGCTAAACTTCAGGAAATCTCCGGAATGCAGAAGTTAAATTTCACTGAGAAGTAAGTAATGTAAATCAAATAAAGGACAAATATTTTTTTTTCCCCAGAACAATACAATAGTCCAGTTGTATGTGCCTTAAACATGAAAATAGCAGGGGTCGCTCTAAATGACAGGGGTGATGGGTGAGGATGGGAGGAGAGGGAAGGGAGTGGGAAGGTGGGAGCCTCTTTTTTCTCACCTTTGTCCGAGGAGCGGAGCTGTAATGGAGGGTCTCACTGGATGAGTGATGGGGGTTGGATGATACACGTGCAAAATGTGGAAAGAGCTTTCAGTTTTGGCCACAAAAAAAGCCATCTTTGTTTGAAAGTGGTCTTGGGAAGGAGCAGAGCAAACAACACTATCATAATACATCTTCTCTTCCTTGGCGTGCAGTTGTCACGAGAGATTTGTAACTCTTCTCTTGGTTCATTGTTCCCCGGCTAGTGTGTACTCTCCATTCAGTAGTGCCAGAATTAAGATGAAGCCTGCCCGTTTCAATAAGGCGGCTTTGTTGTCCAAATGGCAGCACTTGTATAGAAATTGGATTGACTCCAGCAGAGCTTGCACGATACACTGCAAAACTGTTGTCATATGATCCTTTTTATTACTAAGAAAAAGCCTGTTCTCAAAAAAACAGACTAGTCCTTTTTTTTTTTTTTTCTCTTTTGTTAGAGGAAGAAAAAAATCACCAGAAAATTCTTTCTATTAATAATAAGCTGCAAATTTGAAAACTGTGCCTAATGATTGACTGTAATAAAGAGATTGGATTAAGTGAAGTGACATTAATGTAGAGATATGATGGAACCCTATCTATTATGTAGCAGCAGCTTTGATTAACCAACTCAGAAATGTAGGTAAGCACATACTGTTCAACCTTAGCAAGGAGGGGTGGGAGGTGATGGCACAAAGGGGAAGGGAGAGATGTTGGAGTGATGCAAAGTGCTGCTGTGGTTTCGGAAAAGTATGTTTCTCTCGCCTACCTGCATATCCTCAAGACATGGAAAAGAGACAGCTTGCTCTAAACAAGCTGTTTGAGAGAGTGAGCATCTCTTGGTACTCTGCGTTTGTACAGCATTGAGCACTACGGGTCCCTCATCCAGGCCAGGCACAAGGTAGGGTGCATCCTTATGAGAAAGACGTTAACTGCTAATGTCTGTTAGCACTAATAATGGAAATTGCTATTTCAACTCAAAGTATTTTATTCTCTAAGAATTTTTTTCTCCATTCTAGAATAAAGCATCTATAAAGAGGGTATTTCTTATCAGCTAAGGTCCGGGTGTTGAATTTGAAAAGAGAATTCTTCTCCCTGTATTCTTTTTTCCAGTCATGCACAGAAAATAGGAGAACACGTTTTCTTATAATTATTGATAGTGATTGTTAACCAAGAAATGTTAGTAAAAAAAATTGTGTGTTTTATAAAGCGTCTCTTTTTTTAAAAATTTATTACTGCACTTTTGTCTTAAGGTGCACTAAGAAGCCTCATTTTGCGATGCTTTGTGACTTACAAACTGTTACTTCTTTAGCTTGTCTTTTGCAGCAAAACAATAATATATGTATAGGTTTTGGCGGCTACAACATGTAATTGAGTTCCTAGCACAAAAAGAGTAGAATTAATAGATTTTAAAGCTGGAGAGATGCATTATGCTCATTGTCTGACATCTATGTGACATACGGGACATTGAATGTCACCTAATAATTCCTGCATCAAGCACATCAATTCTGGCTGAGCTTGAGGGTGCTTTAAAGGCATCCAGTCCTGATTTCAACACTTGCGATGATAAAGCTCTTGGAAGTTTTTCCAGTGGTTAATTACCATTTTTTATAAGAACTTTGGTACCGCTTTTCCACTCTGAATTTGCCAAGCCACTATGTTTTTTTTTGTATTCTGTTTTCATGTGCCAGCTTCAGCTGATGTCTGCTATCAGAGATCTTTGCTTAGTGAAGGTACATATGACCAGGTCACCTCTTGGTCTTCTCTTAGATAATCTGAATCAATTGGATTCCTCCTGCCCTCCCTGAAAGGTGTGTCTTTCACTCTTCTTAATATCGCTTATGTAAGTATTGCTCATTATGTTTTGTTTTGGTTTGTTTTTTTTCCTACTACGGGCACTCCAAGCATTTTGAAATACTGGAATTCTCTAAAACTCGATTTATTAGTCCATTAAGTGCTAGTTCCACATTCATCTGTAGGCACTACAAAGTATCATTTGTGTTTGGTAGGTATGGAGATGACTATTTGTGCGTTAAGTGACTGAGGAACTGTCTGTTTTTAGCTGCTCCCAGAGTTGGGAGGGTTATATGCTAGATATGTGTGCCAGGTGATGTGATGAGAGACAAACATGTCATGTTTCAGAAAATTTTCTCCAACTTCTCTCCCCCATCCCTTCCCTGGCTGAGAATAGTTATCTGGAGATTGATAGTTCAGCATAAATTGTCGGTCTAACCAATAGTAATTATATATAGTGAAGGCCAGTCAAGCTCCCCTCTGTAGTGTCAAGTATTGTATACACCAGATGATGAATAAATTGCTTCTCATAGCTAGAGATTCAGGATCTTTGAATTTGGTTTGATTGTGAAGCTAAAGGTAGGAATGTGCTTTCCTTTGGCTCAATAGACTGCAGTGCTGCTGCTCCACGTGGTAGTGTCTGCCCCAGAGCATTTCTGCAGTCTTGATGGGAAAATTAGCTCTTATCTACAGATTATTTATTTTTCCTAATTGTGACTTTTTTTCTTCAAAGATTTTTGTTCACATGAGACATAAAGGAACAAATATTATTTTATACAGTTAGAGGAATTCAGTAGGCAGAGGTTAATGGAGTGGGCTTGGTGGATGGCCTTTTTACAACAGGAAAGTCTCACCTCTGCTCTCCAGTGTCCCTGAGGTGCTGGCAGCAGGGGGACATCGCCCTGTGCCCTCCCTCCTCTTGGCCTCTTCCCTGCTGTGGGCCACTCATGGTTTCTGGCCTAGAGGGACCACCGGTCCCACCAAGGATGGGGGTATTTATCATCACAGTCCTATATCACAAGCAGAAATTAAATCAAAGGTTGTATTTACTGTTGGATAAACCAGCCTGTTTGCTGTGAACTGCAAGACTCGGCACTGTTGGTTGCTTCTTTGCCTTGTATTGTAACAAGGCAAGGCAAGGTCAAGTCTGTTTTACAATCCCCCTTAGCTTTAGCAATCACGGGGTGGGCATCTAGTCTAAATCCATAGTCTGGGGCCCCTGTGTAGTCAGTGGAAGGAGAGACAGGGTGGTTCCTCATACCCATCTTATTGCCAGCTGAGGCAGTTGTGACCCCTTTGTATGGACATCGGACTTTCGGGTGGCCAAAGCTGGTGGTAGGAGGGGAAACCCTTTCGCGCGTTGATCTGGAGTCTGCGGGAACAGAACCCTCCTTGTGTCCCTGCTTCTGTGGAGACTTTCTTTCTAGCTTGGCACACAGCTGTACTCGGCGGGATTGGGGACAGGAGCTCTCCTCTGCCTTTTCCTCTCTCTCACCTACTTCAATACCTCCTGAAAAGTGTTTGCAAAGACGCTTCATAGTATCCTCTCTTGCTCCGCAGCTGGCATTGTAACTGGAGTCTCAATGAAAGTTCATTTCTACTAGACATTTTCTTTTCCTAATAAATTTTTTAGTCACTATGAGGTCTTTTTTTTTTTTTTTTTCCCCTAAGTGAATTTGCTTGGTGGATTTTTGTTTGCTTGGCATTGTAATCAAATATATTTCTTATGTCAGAGGTCCAAAAGCCCCACTTCCCTCTCCACACCTCTCCATAGGAAAAGATAGATTTCTTTACCTACCCAGATATGCCAAGTGTTCTATTTTAAGTGGGAACAATGTGGGTCTTCCGTTCCTTTTCTGTATTCTTGATCCATCTCCCTACTCTGCTGTGCATGTGATGAAGAATTTAGCCTTTTGTAGATGCAAGAGCTGCAGCTTTTCTAAAACCACTGAGGCTCCAGCCTCCCTTTTCTGCTGCTTTTGGTTTACCTGTTACCTTGCACTGCAGTGTGCAGGGGGAAGTGGCGCTGGAGCTCTTGGAGAGAAGAAGGGGAATGGTGAGCTCTGACGTAGCAAAGCCACTTGCAGGAGGCTGCCAGCCCTTTTACCAGCGCGATCAGCAGCACGTTGGGAACCTTTTCTGCCTGCTGAAGGGTGTAAAAAGTGTCTGAAGAGACAGAATGTAGTATAGTGTAATTTTTTTCACATATTGAAGAGGAAGCTGCTGTTTGTGTCATGTCTGGCGTCTGTTCCTTGAAGGATAGCCATGGAGAGTGAGGTGCTTGCATCCACTGATGGTTACAGCGCTGTCTCCATGCAGGGAAAGGCGTAGACATCTTCTCTTACTAGCCAGCCACTGGAAGCTCCATGACAATTTTGGTTTGCTTCTATCTTAATCCAAATCCACAGCTTTCCAAGTATGTGTCACAGGGGAGGTTATTACAGGTCACTTAGCAGTTTCCAAGTTTGGTGAAGCTGCTGTGTAGCGCTTATTAAGGGGATGGGAGTATAACAGGTAAGCCGAGTAAATGGATTAGCTGTAAGCAGTCCTATTGTTGGCACCGCCTGGAAATGGGTTGTGAACCAAGCAGGCGTGTCTTGCAAGCGATATTCTTTCATCCCCCGATTACAGAAGAGCAGCATAAATAGAGTGGCCTACATTGAAATGATTCCTGGAGGAAAGAGGCATATAAAGCCAGGGATGGTTATGGGTACTTGGAGCAAAGTGTTCAACCACAATACCCTTTCCAAGAAGGAGGGGAGGGGAGAGGGGAAGGAGCATTAAGCCAAGCATCTCTCTTTCTCTCTCTCTCTCTCTCTCTCTGAGAATGCTTGAGATGCTGGGGACAAATGATTCCTTTGAGGCATGCAGAGCTGCCCTCGACTTTAGGACCTTCATGGAGCAGCTTTTACCTTTAACTATTTTTAGTGGTTGGCTACTGTTGGCTTGAGGGGGAGTTACATGAGGAAGGTCACTTAAGAGGATGCCTTTGTGTTTTATTGCAAGACTGGTTGGGGAGAGGTAGAAGCATCATATGCTTCTAATGGTGCATGTTGACATGTTTAGAGAAAGCATCAGTCTGCAGAACAGGAATTGCTAATAAAAATCATGGTTTGTGCCTGTAGTCCCTGTCCAAGAAGGATATTTAGCCCGGCTGGGCAGGCGAGACACCCACCCGTGCTGTGTGGTGGCAGCCGGGTGTGCGTGGGACTGGAATGCCAGCCGGCTGGTGTTTGTCCCCAGACAGACTGAGTTCTCCTTTCTCCCACTCCGTTGCTTGCTTTTCAGTAGGGCAGCTAGTGCAGATGAATTTTCACTGAGATGATAGGCATGGCATGCTTGGTGGTGTGTTTTTAGTGTCTCACCCCAGCCTCCTGGCAAGGTTTGCAGCATTGCAAGTGTTTGACAGTGTGGCTCGCTGGGATCAAAGTTGCTCAGGAGGCTTAGGGTTGGATATTTATGTATTTATTTATTACCTACTATTGTCACTCATATCATCTAAGATTACCTTAACTGAAAGAGCTCGGGCAAAACAGTCGCCTCTGCAGTTTTTTTTACTGTGTCGTCTTGCTCTGGGCCTCTTTCAGGGGAAGCGGTGTTACCTGGAACCACCCCCCCTCCATCACCTCCTCCGGGGCTGCTACATCCCCTGACCTGCAGGCCCCCAGTAAGGGCTGTGTGTGCCCCAGGTGCTCTCTCCGGGCAAGGGAGGAAAGGGTCCTCCACATCCCAGCTCACATCTCAGCTAGGTTGAATTGTGCTGTTGAGGAAACTCACTCCACTCCCGATCTTTCCCATTATGCCACTTGGGTACCACAAGTATCTAAATCTGGTCGCTTTAGGTCACAAAAAGGCTCTTTCCCAATCTGGGCATCAGTTTGGGCTTTCCGCCTGAGTGTGAACAAGCCCTTTCAGGTAGGCTGAAAGGGACTATAAATACACAAGAGGTCTGGGCAGTTCCTGTCCCACTCCCAGCCCCACTCTCTCTTTGTTTTTTTTCTCTTCTTTTTTCTCTTTTATTAAGCTAATGCGATTTTTTGCTGAGAGCAGGTCTTTTATGAAGATAAAAAGATATTTTCTATTGTATGCATTAAAACACCCTGTAAGGTAAGTGACTTCCATGCAAACCGCATTGTTTGAAGTGTCCTGCTGTTTCTGCCAGGTGGAATTGCAGGAATTAATGTAGTTTTATTACCTAGAAATAATCTTGCACTATCTGCAGGCAAAAAAAGATTCTGGGAGATAGAATAAAAACTCAGGTGCTTTGTACGTGGAGACTCAGGCTGCTGAGAGAACACGTTAAGCGTTAAAGGATCGCAGGGACAGCTTCCCTCTGGGACTTGTCCTCCCCCCGGTGTAAACCCCGTTCTGCAAAGACTTGGGCATAGATGTCTGCGAATTGGTTGAGTGAGCTGGGGGGAAGCACACAGCCAGAAAACACGCACGTTTGTGATCGGCTCCTCCTCTCCTCTTCCTTGCCCTTGGTTCATGTCCATTGTCGGGGACTCCAGAGCGATCTGCATCTGTCACTGATTTGTTTCCATGTGTAAGTAGAACAAATTTTACAATTTCTTCAAGTGCATATCTATCTTTTGATGTTTCTCCCACTGAGTAACGGGATTGAAAGTCACAGCAGCAGTTGAAGCCAAGTTAGAAACAAATCCCTCTTCTGGCACCTCTCTGTCCCAGACCTGGCACGATGGCAGCCTGCGGCATTGCCCTGACACTAAGAGGGCCCACTGGTGTTTTCTTGGAGGATGTGTCTTCCACCGTCACTGCTGCGGGAGGTAACAAGTTCCTTCAGCAACTTGCATTCATGAAACTCCCTAAGAAAGCTCTCTGTTGGTGCGAGGGAGGTGCAAACAGACTTGGTGTTTTCTAGTTTAGCCGTTAGCACAGACAGATTTTAGATCAGAAATAACCATGTAGCTGTGTACTGTATCAGTTTATCCAAGACTTCCTATATCAGATTGGAATTTCTTGGAAATACAGCATGTTTTTTAGAAAAACATTGACTTTAAACAATTAGTCTAATAGGATTACTCATTTTCTGATGCATTTGATTTTAAGACTTTGTAAATCTCCACATGGCTCATTTCCCCCTCAAAATTAATTTTTTTTTTCCACGTGAAATATTCTGCAGTTATAACGAACAGAATTCATATTTGACATAGCATGGAAGTAATGTAATTTGAGTATGTCCGATTTTCATTTGATCTTTTTATTTAAAGGATTTCTATTCATGCAGATCTTAAAATACCATGCAACATTGTCTACACATACAGGCATGAAATGACTGGGCTGCTGAGCTCCCCTGCAATTCATCAGCGAGGCTGAAGAGCTTTCTCAGTGCCTTGCAGCAGGTCAGAGGAACTACTTCAGCTGCATTCTTCTGCTGCCATTTCTGTGATTGCACGTTGCTTCCACCGTAGGAATGATAAAATGGTATTTCAGACAATTTTGCTCCTTTGGCAGTTCCTCACGGAGAGCTTTGCAAAGCCGCAGTGATCCATTTGAACTCTGCTTCAAGCATTGAGTGTGTCAAAGACTGGGTACGTGCCATCGGTTTTGGCCCCATTTTATGGGGAGAATTGATGAGTTTCATTTGAGGAACGTTAACTGAGGCATTTGAGTTCAGGTATGAACTCTTTGCATAACTGCCTTTCATCAAGGGAGTGAATTCACGTGACCCTTGCCTGTCCCTCCTCGCTTGTGGCGTTTCTTTTTTTCACCACAGCCCTGTTCCTAGCTTATTCTAGATTATGGCCAAAGGCAAGACCTACATAAGCATATGGTGCACGTTGCATTATCTGAAGTCATGAGGGTGTGATTAATGGGCTTAGGGTTTTAATTTGGCCTGTCTTACTCTTCGTGTCCCTCTCCAGCGAGGCTGCAAAGCCTGACAAGTGACAGCAGGGTGCACACACCAAGTGGTGAGGTGACACTAATTTCCTTGAAGTGC
Source organism: Cariama cristata (assembly GCF_000690535.1). Taxonomy (NCBI): domain Eukaryota; kingdom Metazoa; phylum Chordata; class Aves; order Cariamiformes; family Cariamidae; genus Cariama; species Cariama cristata. The sequence goes on along the minus strand of NW_009606990.1, from coordinate 65,073 downwards.
TGGGCAGCTGCTGGAGGTACACCTCTGCTGAGAGAAGGAGGTGGGGGCTTGCTTCAAACTGGCCAACCTGATTTAGATGGCATTGCTTTGTCAGATCCTAGTGTCTCAAAGCAGCTCAGCCTCTACCTTCTGAGCTGCAGTGGAGATAGCGAGAGGTCTAATTAATGGGTCACATCAAATGATGGCAGTTCCCTTTCAGGAGTCGCTTGGCCTTGTGGAGCAGTGTAGATGCTTCAGGTTTGTAGGAGGGAACGGCTCCCAGTATACTTGCTATGATGGGATTCAACAGATGGGCAGGTGCTGTCAAAGAAGAGCACATACGAGCTGGACCAGGGGATAAAATCCTCCCTGCATTGTAAACACTGTTAAACCAGAAGTCCTATCTGCCTTCTGAATTTGTCATCTGGAATTTGAAGGCTGTATCTTCTTCATCAAATTTAGTGCATAAAATGATCTGTTAGTGCATTACATGGCTGTCCAGGAAAAAGAGGGTAGGTGTCGGTCCTGCACCCATAGCAAAAGGCACTGGCTGGCCTGGCAGGTTTCCATGCTAGAGAGATGGGGGCTTTGTCCTGTGGTTTGGCACAGTGGGAGAGGATGAGTGGAGCAAAGCAGCAGGTACGGAGGCTCCTGTATCTACACTATATTCAAGCTGAGCATTTTATTCCAGACTAGATTTAGTCTGGTCCTTTGGTCCAAATGTCCCCACCGCCTATGTAGGTTGAATCTGTGCAAGCGACCACTTGTTTCAGATCCTTCAATCTCCGTTAAAAGACAGACGGGCATGTGGTGCATCCCTGGACCTGAGTTTCCTGAACTTGGTTTTCTCTGAAAGGAATCTAGTTTGGGCCCAGCAGAGCCACCCTGTGAATGAAGCCAGCTTGTGATGGGAGGGACGGCTGGGGGGTTGCTTCAGAACTGCTCTGGACCACCCACTTGTATGAATGCAGCCAGGGTGATCCTAACCGGAGGTTTAGGAAGTCTGGGTTTCCTTTGCATCTCTGTGGGTGCTGTGTGGCTGGTGGGAAGCCCCTGCACCTCAAACTGCCCCATCTGCTTCCAGTAGGGTGGTGTGAGCTCTGCAGGTGAAACCAGTTTCATCCCACTGAATTCTTCCTGGCTGCTGGGGTTCTCATAAACATTGCATGGATGTTGTGGTGGGAGATGCGGACCTTCCACCGCATTCATCTTCGACGTTGTCATCTTTGCTACTTTTGCAGCAAAACCCACACTTCATTCATAAAAGAATCTTGAATGCGTAGCCGTGAGTATAGGACATGCTTGTCAAGGTATCACTTGCTGTCAGCCATGCTACCGTGATGATATTTCAATGGCAATAGAAAGATTTGTGTTTACTTGTGGTAACTCATCTTAGAAGGAAAAAGAGGTGAAGCTTCAGTTTCCAACCGGTTTGCTTAAGGTAGTGAAATTCGCTTTAGAGGTACAGAAACTGAAGTTGTGTCTACTTTATCCATTGTGTAGTGTTCAAACAAACTAAATTAGAAGCTTTGTTTGTGGACTGATAGTCAGAATTCTAAGTTTTTATTTATCTTGGAAAGATCTAATGGTTTGTTTTTAGTAATAACAATTCTGCTAATTTTTATGTTAGGCAGCCAAATGTTGTTGGCTTAAATATCTGTGTCCCTCAGAACTGCTGTTTTTAATTTTTGGATTTGGAACAAACCCTGCATCCTAAGTTAAAAGCAAAACTTTCCTCAGCAGGTTGAGGCAAAAAAGAAAGCAATTGTATCACAGAATACATGCACTTAACAGCTGAGGTTTTCGATTCCATAGTTACAATAACAAAACAAAAAACCCCACGCATATAGCCAGTTGGTGGTTTTATTGTTTGAGTCAGAGGGCCTTTCTTAAAATGAATTTTAATGGACAAGCAAGAAAGAATGTATTGCTGTACTTGTGCAACTGAAGTTTATGAAACAGGATTGGAAAAATACACAGAATAATTGGGCACATCCTGTACTTAGTGAATCACTGAGCTAGTGCAATAAACATTGCTGCGTTTGGGAATTTAGATCTATACCCTGCCAAGAACATTGGGAATTGCATGGGATCGCAGATGATCTTTAACATGGGCTACCTGAACCGTACCATGTGCAAAGTTTTCTCTTCTTTGCATATTTTGTGTTCTGAGGTAATTTTTGGTTTTGTGACACAGGCGTTGGTCCAGTTCTGTGACACCTCCTATTTGCTTGGATTAACTAGGAGGAACCTAGGAGACAAACCAGGAGCCCTACGTAGCAGGACCGCTGCAGACATTGGTATGGTAAAGGAAGACAATTCCTGAGCACTGAAGAATGCAATCTAACCAGTATCTTCCTTCAGAGAAATGGTCTTTTGTCTTCAAAAGTAAAAACAAAAGCTACACGTTGGATAGCTTCAATATTGTTTGCCAGATAAGAGGGATAAACTTGTGAACATGTTTAAGAAATTACTGAATTTCCAGAAAACAGGCTGTTATTTAAGGGACATGAGACCCATTGCGAAGCCAGAAACAAACACAACATCCAGATCAGCTCTTGAATACACACATGGCTCTTGCAAATTCTGAGAGAGCTGCACATGCACAGGTTTAACGGGAACCTCATGGAAACCATCCAGGGCTAGAGTCTGGCTCCTGGTGAAATTAGGACTGCTGTCTGGCTAGGACTGATGTTTGGGTCTCAGGCAAACTGACGGAGATGTTTTCATCCCTCAAGGAAATATGTGTTTAGTCGTCAGCCAGGAGGACAGGATGGCTTGTGTGCAAGGCTTTTGCAGCATTGCTTAGGTTAGCTCTGGGCTTCTTCCATCTTCTTTACTTCCCCAAATCATGATAGTCCTTTTAAGGAGAAACTTTACTGTTTTTCCAAGTAGCAGAGGAAGTGAATCAGGTATAAACTGAAGGGTGTGCTCCTCTCCTTCCACCCTGCCAGGCCAGCTGCCATCCAGGAGATGCAAACGTCATGCATTTCTGGTACCATTGAACTGAATAGCAGAATTTAAGTTTTCAGTCAAAGCAACCAGTAATTTCCTCAAGGGTCTGCTAACATGGATTGGTAAGTCCCCAAAGGGACTGTTACAGTTCTGCTGCATCTAGGGAACAAGAGCCAAGGAAGTAGGAGTAGGTTGAAAAAGACTCACTAGCCCCAGAGAAGTGCTTCTGTTCGGGGTAGTGGGACAGACAGAAAGAAATGGTATCACTGATATTTCCATGTTAGCAGAATTTCTGGAGGTTAAACTTTAAAAGCGTAGCCTTTTTTGTTAAAGGGGTAGCCTCTCTTGGGGGAAGAGAGAGTCAACGAGCAGAAAGCACCTGCTGGTCTTCTTGCCCTCCTGGATAAAAGCCATAAAGGTTCAGGACATTCCTGGGGAGGGGAAATCAATTTTCTGCACTCCTCAGTTCAATGCAGATGCAGCCGTGGCCGTACAGTAAGTGACTCATTCTGTGGCCATCTTTTTAATGATGAAATTATGTGCTACATCACCCATTGAGGCATTTTGTTTTCTAATTCTCTAGCCCCGATTCCCAGAAACATGAATAATGAGGCTTTTAGCGGAGAGGTGGAAATGCTCCCTGAGACACACCGCCAGGGTAGGACATGCTGTTGGTTGATGCTGTGGATAACATTAGGGATATGGGGGCATAATTGGCTTGAACTTTTGCTCACCCCTAAAATTAAATCCAAAGCTTTTTGACCAAGTTCAGATAAGGTCCCTGCCTCTGTTTGATTCCCATTAGAGCTCTGTCCTTCTGTGTAGCTCCTGGTGGTGTCTCTTTCCTTCTGCTTGGGGTTTCAGATGGGAATGGCAGCGCATTGTGGATCCAGTAGCTGGACCCTGGCCTACAAAACCCAGCAAGCTCAGACAATAAGGAAAGGTAGTTTATTACTCCAAGAGCTGCCTCTCCCACATCAAGTAGATTTGCATCAGACAATTGCATGAATCAGATCTTGATCTTCATTACCACAAAATACGGCAAGGAAAATCCCATTTCTGAGAGTCTTTCTACTGTACACAGATCCAGATGTAAAGCACTGCTCTATGCACAGCAAACGGGACTCATATGTATTTTATTAATGTAAGTGTAATGTAATTACTCTCTTGTCCATCTGGCAGGTGGTGTTTTCATTAAGAAGTGAATAATCTAAGCTATAGGCTCTGTAGAGGGGGGTGAGTATGGAGGAGATTCAGGTCATCTGCTGAGGGACCATAAATAGAAGGTAACAAGGGAGCCTTTGCTGTCCTTGTCTACTAAAACTGAAAATCTGTTGCTTTTATTTTTCCTTTAGCAGACTGCTCGCAAGCTTAGAAGCTAGTCTATTAACGAAAACTTTTCACCATCATGTAGTTTAACTCATTTATGGTAGTGGCTGGAGGCACAGTGTGAAAAAATAGGTGTTATATAAGAGAACAAAAATTAAGTCCTTATATAAACCACTATGCATAGGAAGATAAGATTAAAATCGCGCTTCCGGAGGTGCCTGCTTAGTCTCTGGGTGTGAAGTACTGTTTGAAAAAGAAACATGGATTACTTAAGTGTTTTTAATTCATGTAGAAGGTCTTTATTAAAAAAGGCAAAACAAAACACACACCAAAGAACAACAAGCCTGAACCATCCTCCAAAAAGTTTTGTGAGGTGTAGTGTGTGGAGCTTTCTAAAGGAAATCTGGTTGCTCTTTCACTGTCTGTGTGGCATCTTCTGTTTCCAGACATTTTTCTGATGTCCACATGGAAATGGGAGCAATTTCCTCTTTCCATGTCCTAGCAAGACTTTTCTTGGCACAAGTGACAGCACAAGGCCTAGTTTGAGTTTTGCCCTGGAAAGATATAAATATCCTGGCCCCGTCCCAGGAACGTTCAAGCGAGGATTAGCTTTTATTTTTTATCTGGTAACATTCAGGGAAGCCTATCACCGTGACAAGGCTGGGAGGCGTGTTCATTTATTAAAGCTTGTAACTCAAGAAAAAAAATGACCTATTTTTAAATTACTGGGGTTTTTTATTCTATCATTTTAAATTTAGGAGAGGATGCTGAAATGATGCTGAGCATCGTTTCTTTGTGTATGGTGTAGGTACGGCCAGGCAGAGGGTTAGAGATTGTTGTTAGTCTTTTGCAAAGGCACAGATTTCCATTCAGATGGGCTTGTTCTTTCCCAAAGGATCCTGCTTATTTTCCCTCCCAGTAAAGCTGAGGTTCAGTTGCTGTTCAGCCAGGCTGGAGCACGGAGGCTGCTGCACCACCACTTCCAAGGAAACACCTCCGAGGGTACTCATCACCTGCGCTGCAGATAATGGGAAGCTGAAACCAAACCTAAGCAACAACCCGTTGAAAACCACTTTAGAGGCTGGGTGCCAAACAATTTAGCACAGTCCGGAGGTGCTAGTGTGATCCCTTCTCATTAAGGATGCTCCTGAGCTTCTTTCTTTTGTGGGTACGGAGAATACTTGAAAGGAGATATTTAACTACTGCACAACTTACTCGCTACAAGGAGCAATGGGAGTAGCGACAGTAAATAGAGCATCCCAGACGAATGGTGAGCTAGAGCTTTGCCAGGCTGTAATAAAGCATGGGTGACCCTTTGCCAGACATGCTCTTTCCTCTCTCTTTAAAGATGTTATTTATCCCCCAGACTTCATGAGATGTTGTTTGGAAAGGATTGCTGTGCAGATCAGTCTTTACCCTAAGCCTCCTTTGATACACTTTGCTTAGGGGGGGTTCCTTGGTTTCTGCAGGAGTCAGTGATCTCAGTGTTTAACAGTTTTATTGTTTCAGTTGAGAATCCACTTCTCTGAATGCATCGAGCCTCAGTCATTTGTATGTATGTGTGAAGGTCAGTGGGCTTGTCAGATACCCTATTGTAAATCCTGTCACTAAATCAATTTCTTTTAATTAAAAAAAAATGTGCTGCTCTTCAGAAGAAGTGCACCCTTTCATCTGGACAAACCCCATTATATCCCAACACAAATACGATAGCTGTGAGCTCTCTGCTAGTCTCATGTTGGCTGCTTGTCCCAGCTGGTGCATTTCTGGTTTGGAAATCTTGGTGGTCAGAGGGGGCTGCGTTTTTCCTTCCTCTGAAGGAAATGGCTACTGTTCCTGCTCTGTCATCATCTAACTCTGCGATGTCAGAAGCAGAAGTCAATAGCGGTAAACAGGTACCCATGCCAGCAGGTGAGAGACTTTCAAGCCCCCTCCGCGTTCCCTCTGGTGCCTGCACCAGAAGGTCACAGAAGTCTGACACGATGGCTAAGAGCAGGACAGGATTTTACATTCATTTAGTAATTCCCTTGGGGTTATACTCTTAGATGACTTAATGACTTAGTGTATACCCCGTCTGGAAGATAAGCAGGCATAATTCATTGCAGGCAGGTCATTCATCCTTTGAGATAACCAGCAACTACATGCCATAGGGAGCAGGGAGATAAAGATACTATACATCAGCAGCAGTAGTTCAAGGTTTCAACCTCTCCACCTCCTTCTGTGACTCAGAAGTCATTTGCAGTTGATTATTCAGCCATTTGCTTTCTTTAGAGAGAAATACCCTGGCAGTGGTTGGCTGAAGCGAGTACTCTGTTCTGCCTATGCCTTTCAATGCAGCCGTAGCATATCTTTACCTTGAAGCAGGCATCCTCCTGTTGCTTGGAGACTTTATGGCAGCGTTAAATGCTGGTTTTGAAAACCTGATGCCAGTTTTTCTGGTGGTACTCAAATGGTGACTGTTGTTCACCTGCTGCTTGGGATGCTTGCATGTTGTTAATTTTCACTTTCAGTCCAAGAGAAGCTTTTAGGGGTCCAGTTTATGTGTTAGCAAAATATATATGGTCCAAACTGAGGCAC
>NW_009606990.1:45572-58205 GCF_000690535.1 Cariama cristata | reverse complement strand
AAAGAGTGTGTATATAACATAGTATATTATACTTCTTGATTTCCTGTTAAAATAAAATTACTTTCAGTGTTGGCAGTTAGATTTAAAACTGAACAAGTCACACAAAACCATGCTGTTCCTAAGCCAAAAAATATTAGGATCAAACATAGGATGTGACCTCTCCCTGGTTAATATTCCCTCCTCCAAAAACCTGCAGTCCATAAACAGCAATCTACATCTTGAGACTCCCTGCATTGCAAAGGTAAATGATTGACTCAGCAAGTAATTTATGACTAACTCTCAATGAAACGTTTTTCTCTTGTCTACAAGCACAGCAAAAGGAATAATAAGTATGAGGCTTTTGATACGGACATATGATGGCCGCAGTGTGATTCACAGTCAGTGATGTTGCTTTATTTGAGGAAGAGGGGAGGGAGAGAAAGAAAAGTCTATTTTTGTTTGTTTGTTTTCTAATTACTTGAGCTATTTTTTCTTTGACTCAGCAACTCTGAACAGGACATACTGTACTACTGTAACCGGCAGTCAGGGCTGGGAAGTCAAATGATAGTGATGATAAAAGTAAATATCCTGCATTCTCAGAGGGATTAGGAGGAGATGGAAGAACTAGTCTCGTTACGGTTTTGTGTGGTGTTGCAGTCCCTTTCTGCATCAATGCTATCCTGTATGTAATCTTTAGACCCGTATTTCTCAAGTGAAGTACTAAAACCAAACAAGAAATCAGAATAGTTTTATTTTCAGATACTTTTTCATTTACGTAACCCGTTTGTTTAGATGATGAAAACATTCACCTTGCACAAGAAACCACACTGCAAAGAAAACAAAGGAGAGTTCGGTAGTGCTTATGGCCTGTTTAGAGAGTGTCTTCAGAACGGAGTGGAGAATGATTTTGATTGATGTGAAATAATTTGATAATTGACATGAAAAAATTTGATTGACATGAAATATCCCATACCTCACCATGCTGTCCTGTCAGTCTGCGGGCTACACAGTTGTACTCATCATGGCACACCTTCGCTTGGTTGTCTCATTCAAAATGGTTTGAATCCCAGCTTCCAAGGTGAGCCCTTACTACTTTTAAAAATGTTAAGCTGCATTTGTGTTTTCACATAACCAAACACTCAAGCCTGTAATGGATTGCAAGGGATTCTGTCTGCAAGGGGAAGAAGTACAGCCTGTGGACTGCTTTGCGCAGGAAGGGATGGTCGCTGATGCACTTGTCATCTTTGCATTCTGTGCCAGCCTGCTTCGTTAATGCAAGACGTTCGCGTGACAGCATATGTTTAATACAAGACTTTCTGGCTCTGTGGGGGAAGAGCCTTACTTTAGTGAGAGTCATTCATTAGAGTTAGTTGGGTTTGAATTTTAAGCAGGATACCCAGGCAGAAGAGTTGGTGTCGATGGTCACTGGGGAGCAGATTTCAGAGACCTTCTTTCAAAGATGCATGGCCCCTCAAAAACCAGGAATTGAAAACTGTTTCTTACTCTATCTTACAGGCTAAAAGCCCTGCAAAGTGTGTTCTTCCCTTTTCCAACATGCTCTTCTGAGACATTTCAAGCAATGAGGAGGCTTTGTGGAAAGACAGTGGGGTTCTTGGGAAGGATGGGCTTCACACCCAGTTCTTGCATGGCTAGCAGCTCCCATCCGGTTCCTTTTTAGAGGCTGTTGTTAAAGATTTTTAATGCTTATTCCATGCTCTTGCTTCTGTTGTTCATCACAGTACTAGAAAACCTAAATATGTCCTCTTGCAGCCTTTAATTATGTGATAAAAGCAATGTTCATTTTAAAGCCTATTCTTTTTCCAGACCTGTGGATGGTATTCTCTTGCGAAGGAATAGGACCTCACATTTGCTATTGCTGGCTTTCCCTTCTTCTCTGTTCCTTACCATATTTTTTTCAGTTCAAAATGGTTCTCTGTGACTGTAATTGCACTAAATACATTCGATAATGCAGAAGTGACCTATTTTGTGCACAGTTTAGCTGATTCTGCAGTTGCCTGTAGGGTTTCCTAGCAATGTTCTTTAGTGGCTCCTTGGCTCACAAAAGCCTGGTAAGTTAAGCATGTCCAGCACAACATACTGGAGGCAAAGAAAGTTCAAGATAATGGAGGAGGATGAGCCATACCAGTGTGAATGCATTCGACCGAGTGTTTATAAGGCAAGGTAGAGGCCTCTGGAAGAGATCGGGAAGACTAGAATAGATGTCGTTAAATGTATTAAACTGTTGGAGGTCCTTTGTAGAAGTTTGTTAATACCTAGTGACATGGCCAGATATTGTGGCCCTCTGGGCTCAGCAGTTAATGTATGATATCTCTGGCATCTGAGGTACGTACTCAACTATAAAAAAATAGATGAGCTGGGAGCCATTACCATAAACACTGTCTGCAGCACTAGCTCTGGTAACAGATTGTTTTGTGCCTCATTAAAAAGGCGATAGCACTGTCAGAGGAGTCAGTGCTTCATTTTGCCACGTTTGCTACATAATCAGTTAATTTTGCTTAATAGTGCATTGCGTCGCAGATGTGCAAAAGGGCAGAGTTGGTTCACTTTCTACATAAAACCTCCACTTTAGTGCAGCTGAAATTTTAATGGCGTGTGGTAGCAGGCAAGCTGACCTCAGCTGGGGTCCTTGCCTTACCCCCGTCCTGAGTTCTCCCAACCCTGCTCTGGCCAAGCTCCGTGCTTGTAAAGATTCAAGGTTCAAGTTCGTCAGACTGGAAGTTAAATATAGATGCATATGAGGGTGCTCATTCAATGTCTGCTGGGCTTGTGCCTTCTTTTTTTTTTTTTTTTTTTTTAAAAAATCTTGTACAAGGCGCCATCAGGGACTTCCCCACATTTCACTGGGGAGTACTTTAGTGCCTGTCTTTCATCTAAGCATTACTTAGAATATGAAAGTTAGCATTACTGGTTTTTAACGAGATGAATCCAAATATGTCTATCTTAATGTGGATCTTTACATTTTACTGCCCTTTGAGTGCACCTTTTGGGAGGATTATTAACAAGTCAAATACAGTAAGACAAAATATGTGGAGAAGCGGACTTTAGACTGCTGTTTAGGGACAGATCATTAAACATTACAACTCAAGGTTTTTGAAGATCAGCGTATTACACAGTAATACGGCATATCCAGCAATTAGTGCTAATTGTACACTGCTTAAATTTGTAGTGAAACTGGGTATGGGTAAATGGTTTTCTTCAGATGAAAATTAATATATTCAAAATAAGAAAGTATATTCTGTACTCACATATCCCAGTCTGAGAGTATTGTGGGGATCTAAAAATAGCTGTTTATAAACTCTGTAGTGTGGTGTGAACGTCTTGTTTTAAAAAAGAAAAAGAATGAACATGCAAAAAGTAATAGTAGATGTGTGAAGGACCCCTGTTTAGAAAAATAGGTAGACAGGTAATTAAGTTCATTTTCTTTAGAAAAGCAGGCAAACACCTGCTTAAATCTAAATGTGCTTAAGTTGTGTTTACTTCAAGAAATGCTTAAGTATGTGAAGTTAATCATCCACACAAAAGATTTTCCCCAATATAGGCTTGCATACACACAAAGGGAGAAAGGCACTTCAAAACTTAAGTATGATTATGGGTGTAAGCGATGAGTTTGATTTTAGAAGAACCTGAAGGAAGTAAGTGCACAAATCAAATTGAAATTCAATGAGTCTGGAGCATCTAATTGTCTTGGGTCCCTGTGAAAGCCTCGACCTCTTTTAAATGCTAACAACTGAAGGAGGTGCTGGCTCTTATGAACTGATTTCACATTAGCACACCAACACCTTGCTGGATGTTTCTCCCCAGTTGCTCAGTAAGAGAACGTGACCCTCTGCCTATGGTTTCTCCAGTATTTCCAAATACTGGCGTCGCTTTGAATACTTTTGTGAACTAAAAAAACACATCAAAATGCCAGTGTGTTTACAAACGTTTGTATTTATCACCCAGGGAGAGTTGCAGAAGATAAAGCAGGGGAAGGGGGAAATGGTGGTTCGATTGCAGTGCTATGAAGTTATGAGCAGAAGAGCCTTTTGGAAGCTAGCAGAGTCCAGGTGAGATTTTTAATTAACAAGTGCCTGACCTGGCCCCCCTACCTTAGTCCAGGTATCCTATGCAAGAAGATTTGGATCTAAATTTTGTATTTTGCTCTTTCTCTGCTTTTGAAAGATGAACCAAAACTTTTTAAAAAGCCCTTGAATTTGGGGTGCTTGGTTGATTTCATCTGAGGCCATGGCTGTAACTTCCCAGGGTATGTTGCCATGCTCGCTGAGGCTACCTGCATGTCAGGGCACAGAGAAGAACACTGCTTCTGTTGGCAACGTTTTCCACGGTGGTGTAAGTTGACCCTAAGAAGGTCTTTGGTTGTCCTGCGTCCTTCCTCCTCTCCCTGTGTCCGCTGTGGTTTCCTGTTTCCTCCCTTTCTCCACCAAGGTCCATTTCAGCAGGCCAGTTCAGAGAGCTGATCTGGCCAAAATCTGTCAAGACGAAGAGAGAAAAAAAGAAAAAAAGAGGACTATGGGAGCCCTGTTTGGACTAATGCCACCCAACATGAGCCTGCACTCACATCTGGTGGTCGAGCCGTGTGTAGGCAGGCAGCTCGCTAGACGGGGGAACTGCTAAGGGTGGAAAATGATACACCAGGAGAAAATCGAGGGTATTTTTATGTCCCACTGGTTACCCACTCACACAACCACCTAAGCCTCTCCAAAAAATCCCAGGGGCCGGTGCAGGGACAGGCCGGGACGGTGGGAGAGGAGACCTGCTTGAGGCAGCATTGCCTCTGAAGGACATGTTCCTCAAAGCACAGCTTTCACCCTGCTTGACAAGTATGAGTTTCACAGCTGTAGCAGCAGAGATGCGATGATGCCGCAAACAGATGTGTTGGGACATGGTGACAAATGCCGTTAAAGAAGAAAGTTTGGGGGTGACTGACGTTAGCTCTTAGGACAGCAGGAGGGGAGTCTCATTAGTACGCTGTGCCTGGCAAGGCCAGCCCTGATGTTGGAGCTGTGTGGCCCATGGGGTCCATGGCTGTGGGCAGGCAGTGGCGCACGCTGCTTCCAAATCACAGGTGGCTCAAATCAAGGGGTCCTGTGTAATGGGGTCTACAGGATCTCTGAGATGCCTTTTATTTATTTTCTTTTTTAATTAAAAATGACTGGCAGTAATATGTCCCTCTGAAGTTGGCATACTTCTCCATTAGCTCTTCCACTTGCACGTAGACACATAGTCAAACTTGCGCAGCAACCTGTCACATGCAATTTGTATTCTTTGTTTGAGAAGCGGCCTGTAGACAAAACCCGTTTGCTTCTCCCTTTTGTTGCATTAAGCTATTACTGAGGGGATTTCGGAGGCACGGATGGGTTAGGCACCTGATTTCTGCTGGCTTGAGTAGGAGTCAAGGCACCTACTACAGCCTCTGGTGACTGAAAACCTCCCTGCAGGTTTTGGCTCGCTGAATGTTTGGAAAATGACGAGTAAATCTTTAAATAAAGAGTGTGTGGTCTTTGGGGGTGAAGGCCTTGTCTTGTTAAAGCTCTTAGTATGCCAACTAAATAAAATGAAGCCTTAAATACTAGGGCTAGTAGCAACTTCATTACAGCTTTCCTTTAGTCACATATTTCCACTGCAGGGAGCGAGGCAGGCGGCCAGGACTTTCTGCTGCCCTGCCTGGTTCCTTCTTTTGTTAAATTTGGTGATGGTGGACCGTGTCTGGATGGGGCTGTGACACCAGGCTGGCTTCCAGTGTGGGTAGCGTTCACTGGGGTCTGGGGAGAGAGGCTTGCGGGCAGGAGTTTGCGTATGGGGGCTTTTAAAGCTGGGTGGTACCTGTGCTCTGTGTGTGATGGCTGTTCCTTGGGATCTCTTTCTGAGCCTCAAACCTTTTCCCAGGTTGTCTCCGGCAACACCAAGGTGCAATTTCTCAGTTACTTTTTGTTTTGATAAACAGAGTTAACCCTGGTTATTATATTTGTCGAGGGGGCACGGACTGTTAGATGCACGAACAGTTTGCAAGTGCTGGAGAAATACCATCATGCAGGTAATAGCAGGTTTTGCATAGTTAGTAGGCTTCAAAAGCTCACACCAGAGCCTGTTTTTAAACAGGGAACACTTTGAAGGAAACCGAAAACATCTCACATAGTTCAGTCTGCACTTTTTGTCTCAAATCTTTTCCTGTCTCTTTATAGTAGCCAGTCCTTAGTACAGAATAAGCACCATAAAACCTTAATTTTCCCTAAATGCTGTTGTGTTTAAATTGGAGTAAGTTAAAACATTTAGTAATTTAAAATTGTGCAGGAGTATAATTGCATTTCTGTTTTGCTGTCTGTGGCTGGGTTTAACACCCAGGCATTTACAAAAGTCCTCCGCATCATGGGGCATGTTTTGTTCTCGCTCCGCTTGCCGAGCTCCCGCTGCCGTGACACAGAGGTCCTGTTAGAGCCGCAGGAAAGACCAGGATTGGTCCTTCCCCCCCCCCCCAATAACTGCTTATTTTCTGAGGTGCAAGTTTGGATTTCCCAGCACTGACACAGAGGTTAATGGTCAGGATCCCAATCGGCGCTGAGTGACTGTTTCTGCATCCGCTGCCCAGGATGCTGGGCTGGGAACAGTAGGTTCTGTCCACTTTGCTCCCACACAACACCTACAAAGTCAATCTGCTTTTAAGCTTGTTTGTGCTCACTTCTTGAACAATATATGCTGTGTGCACTGTTTGCTTTTCAGGCTTTTAAGTCAAGCAGAAAGGCAACTTTTTGCATTTACTTTACACCAAAAGCGATGGAAATATTTTCCCCATGTTCATATTTGGACTCAGTAATGAGCTTAACCATTACTTTACCTGTTGTAAAGTAAGGTCAGAGGATGGGGAAGGGTTTAAACATTATTGTAGTTTAGGCGTGCACTGGAATGTACTGCTGCTTTACTGGAAGGTGCACAGATATTCTGGGCAGTAAGAAATACAGAAGAACCTGTCGTGAAATCTTAAGCAATCATTAGCGTGGATGATTTTGGCATGTAGCTTAATATACAACAAATAGTACATGTTTTGGTTTTTGAGCTAAGACTGTAATTCAACTAAGAGGCTTGATATAGTACAAATGAAGGTAAGATCAAAACTGTCTCTCTCTTCTCCTTTATTCCTACAACTTTTCTAACCTTTCTTCTCGTTCTTTGTTGGTCTCTCTAACAAAGCCAGTGGAAAAACAGAAAAGGCTAGTGGGCATAACTTCTGATTTTCATGTCATTCTACCTATTTATATATGCGGTTTTTCACCAATTCCGTATGTCTTCAGTGGAAAGGAGCTAGCAGCAATACTCTGAGTCCCAGGAAAGGTGCTTCTCTTTTTCAGTTGAGAGGGCAATGCAATGCTATGGAGTGTATTGCAGGCTTGGAATAGCACTTATGACAAAATGAGTATTAAGAGAAATGTCATGACAAATGAATTATTATTTTGCAATGGCAAGCACCCCCTGTTGCACTAAATGTAAGGAGCAGCATATTGGGTTGGGACAATGGATTATCTGAGGGGGGTGTGTGTGGGGGGAATGCAGACTGCAGTGTTTCCCGTTACATACTGTTTATTTTCACTGCTTACCCAGACTGACTTTTTCTGATGAAAGCCTAGCACCTACACCTGAGGACTCTGTGCCAAGCTTCGTAGGTCTGACAAAAACAGTACAGCACCATTGATTTTTATTTTTTTTTTTCCAGAGATTCCTTTCTGTAGGAAAGGGCAGCATGAAGGCTCTTCGCCAGGATTGCTTGGCACAATAGCCTCACTGCTGCCTTATTAACACAGTATTACAAATGTGTTTCAGGGAATCTCCATCAATAGTATTGCTAGCTTTCGATATGTAGTAGGAGGAGCAAGGTCTCCATTAAGGCCTTGACTCACAGGGTGGTGGGGTGAAGCTTGCACCTTCTCCAGGCTGGGCAGGCAGCCGCGCTGTGCCAGTGGAGGCTCACCCTGGAGGGAAGGCAGGTGGTGTTGGTCCTGCCAGCCCTGCCCCAAGGGCTGTGTCAGGGACAGACGGCTTCATCTTGTGGATAAGGCAGGAGACAAAGCCTTGATCCCGTGGGTGGGGATTAGCGCTAGAGGCTGCCGCACGAGTGTACCCAATGAGTTTATATCCTGGCCGTGCACGTTGCTGACCAGTGACATCCTTTTGGCAAGTGCTGCTGAGCCTTCAATCCCGACAGTCCTGGGCTACGCTTGTGGGGTACTGTCTGGCCCTCTCCAGGCTGGCTTTCCCTGCCCTCAGCACACAACTGATGACACTGGATCTAAGGTCTTTCCCCAGCCCGACCCCTTATGCAACCATTGGCATGGCCTTTCCCCTGCATCCCATGAGAGAGGCGAGCTTCGGCATCCCCCTTCTCCTGCCGCAGCAGCCTGGGGGAGTGAGCCCTTCGGGGGCCTGGGGTGCCACCAAGGTGATGGGTACAGAGCCCGAGCCCTGTCGTTTGGGCAGCCCCTGGCACAGAGTGAGCATGTGTTGTGACTCATATGCCTGCTCACATCCCTTTGGGTCTGGGCTCTAATCCTGGCTTGAAATTTTAAATATTGACAGAGTTAATTCCTGACTGCTTCAGATTGCAGAAACTGGTCTCTGATAAGGCTGTGTTTAATAAGGATATTCGTGGTAAAGAGCTTTGTTGGCTAGACAGAGCTTTACCTTGCCGAGCTCTGCTCTGGCAGGCGAGGAAGAAGAGGTCCCCTCTCAGTGCATTCCCTTCTTGCAACCTGGCAGTGTGGTGGAGTAGGAGACACAGAGGGGTGATACCTCTTTCTCCCCCCTAAAAAATACCCATGAAAGACCTTTACACAGTTGGCTGCAAGCAGCACAAGGAGCCAGAGTAAATGTGCTGCTGCAGTAAGCCTGAACTCTTAAACAAATGCCAAAAATAAAAGCAGCCTACCTTACTTGTTCCACCTTACATAGCAGTTTCCAGCCACATCAAGTGAAAAGTCTAGGTGGGTGTATAGTGTTTATCATCACTGTGTAATACACATTACGTTAGCTGGGACCTTTGCTTTGTTCCTGACTACTGGTTTTAAAATTGTTTTAGTGAGGGCAGGAGAAATTATTGAAGTTTACATTGTCACCTAAGAGATAGGAGTGTGTTACTGATTTGGGGAGGAAAGCCAGGAATGTAAGTAATACTTCTTTTCTTTTTCCCTTCCACTGCAACTGCAAATAGGTTGAAAGGCAGATGGTGGAAGTGCAGAATCCAGCAGTGCAGGCTTAATTTCTGTAAGAGATGGTGTCAGAGTGGTTTCTGTGCCCGCATTCATCTGCAGCGATTGTGTCCTCCAGTATTTGAAAATTGTTTACATAGGTGGCAGCAAAATTTTATATCTAAAGCAACGAAAAATTGAAAACGGATCCATATCCAAAACTGTACTTTTTCCTGCCCCCCCTGTAGTATCTCTTGTATGAAATATTGCAAACCCCTTTCCTGGGAGACTTGGCCCTGGCTAAATTGCACCCAAAGGCAAGCGCTAACCAGTGCACAGAGGAAAGCTTGCTGCAGTGCGGGTAGCAGGTGATGGTGCAGCATCTCTGACCTGGGGCTGGTACCGGAGTAGTGGAGATCACTGAGGGAGCAGCAGACATGGTGCGTATCGTAGTGATGCTTTGCAAGTGGAAGAGGACAGGTTTTGTCAGCCGTGCTTGGGTAAGACCTGCACCAAAAGCACTCAAAACAGCAAGAGGGCAAGTCATGGTGCGCCAAAGGTTTTTGGCCCTCTGTGTTCTGCAAACGGCGGTGGTGTGATGCTGGGGCTGAGCGGGCTGTGGGGGGATGTCACTGGTATGTGGGGAGGGATGGATTGAGGAGGTCTGTGAATGCAGTGTGAGAGGCAAAGTCCAAGTCTACCAGTTTTTCACAGGCTCTGAAAGTCGGAAAGGTACCAAATATAGACCCAGAGGATACGTAAGAGCTAGTGTAAGGGGAATTCAGGTGCATCTGGAAGTGCTGGAGAAATAAAACCTTGTTACCTTGCAGGGCTTTAGCCTTTGATGCATTCATTTCAGTCACAGGATATTCAGGTTTAGCCAGGAGTTGGCAGGCAGATGGACCGTGAGGCAGTTCACACAGTGACTCAATCTAAGCAAGCGTGAAGTCATCCACATAAAGGTAACCTATTACAGTATTTTCACAGAAATGTCTTTTTTTTTTCCCTTCAGGTTTTCATGTTTTTGTGGTAGTGCTTGAGTTTTTGTTCATGGTAGTTTTCCAGTTGATATGTTGCTTTCTGCCTGCTGTGCCACCTGGTCATGCCTACACATCCACAGTACAGAGATACAGGGCTTTTGTTTGCCCAACCCATCGCCTGGCCGTTGGTGGTGGCCAGGCGGTCTTGCCTTTTCGTGGAGCTGTCAAGCAGAAGTACGGTCAGTGTAAAAATTGTGGCAGTGTCCTTGTATTTCCTGACCACCTCCCTGCTCTCCTTTGCCGGCTGCAGCGGTTGCGCTGCCCTGTTTAGCTTCATGGAGGACTGAGAAGCATCTGTGATGTGTGATTTAAGGCATTCATCCAGCTACTCATTGCTTGGTGTGACCCTGGTTCTGCAGTCAGGCAAACTCTTTAGGAACAACGGTTTCACTTGGCCTTTCTTTCTAGAAAGCCGTGGCCTTGAGGCTGCATCACATGGTGGTGGTCGTGGGTTTTTTCTAAATGAAGAGGGTAGGAAATGCACTGTATTTTTTTATGCTGGATTTTCTCAGAAGGAGCTGAATAGGAAAGTTTCTGCTTTAAACAAGGGTAGAGAGATTTCTTCTTTGGATTGAGTTTTACCAGTTTGTTATCTTGTCATTCGATGCCTGCTAAATTGCTGTGGAAGCACCAGAGTGAGGAGCTAGTGATCTTTTCAAAAGTAAAAAAAATTTAAAAAATGAAGGATTAAACAGTTTACTCTGAGGCTAAAATTACAGGCATTAAGTGCTTTGTCTGTTTTATTAGTAGAGAAACCTTTATTGTTTGTTACAAGTAGTTTACTTGAGAAGGACAAGAAGAAAGTCTGTAGCCCCTTTCTGTTGCTTCTCATGAATTATTGCATGTGTCACTAGTACTGATACTAGCCTTTCCTCTTCCCATACCTCCCTGCCTGCCTGCCTCCCCCCTCGTTTGGGGTGAGTGTTGTGCCTCCAGCCACCATGGTTTTGAGACAAATTTCCCCCTTTTTCATATGCTGTTATTATCATTTGGTTTGTTTCTCTGGGCATGTGAAGATGAGAACAGCTTGCACAGAACTTGCAGTCTGAGTGATGGAAAGAGAGAAGCTAAAGAAAAAAATAACTTTGGGGAGAGAGGAGAAAATTGTCATGGTCTAACTTCAGGTGTATCTGTGCCGCACGTGAGCAGTGAGGCAGTTTTGATCTCAGGTGCTTTGGAACAAGCCTCAGGTCTCAGGATGCCTGAGAAGCCTCAGCTCCCAGCTTGGACATCCAAGATGCCTAAAGGTGGGCAGCATGCCTTGTCTTCCTCTGTCCCCAGCGTGGTGTGCATCTCCTGCCGGCGATGGAGAGCGCGTACACCCTGGTATTGGGATGTTTACTGTAGGGCTGTGTGGGGTTGGTTGAATAGCAAAGTAGTTTTAAAAACAACCAGGCAGGCAAGACAGTGGCTGCTGGTAAAATGACTCTGGGAAGATGCCTCAGGGGGGATTAAGATACAATGCTGAAGCTATTAACTGGGAAGATCCTACCTCCTCAGCTCCAGTTTGTTTTGCCAATGTTGAGAAGGAACAGATCAAAGGAGCTATAAACAGTTAAAAAAACCTCTCCAGGCAGAAAGGAGGCAGTTGTTTGGGAGCTGCTCACTGGGAGCAGACACCTGCCTGCGAGTTTGCAGGAATCTCGGCTTTTCAGCAGCTCCGGAAACATGCGGTAGCGCGGGACTGAGCTAGGAGAGACATATGTCCTCTTTTGTATCAGTTTTAGAAAACATTATGCTGCCTCCCTTCTGTTAGTAGTAAACTGTATTCTGATTTGAGAAAGCTGTTTAATGGGGCTGCTGGTGCCAGCAGCCGATAGGCCCCAGGAGTCTCCCAGTGCCACCCCTCAGAGCTGCGATCCCTGAGCCCTGATGGGTGCATCTGGAGAGGGAGAAGGGATGTATCCCTGCCAGGGAACGTGTCTGTCACTGCTCGCTGCTCTGCTGTGCACTGACCCCTGCACACCCCAGGGGAATCAGTAAAATCCTTGCTGGACCTTGAGGAGGAAGGTGTGATGGGACTCGGGCAGGTAAGGTCAGGCACTTCCCAGCCCTCAAGCCGTAGTGCCACGTCCTTTGCAGGAGGCAGTTGTGGCCACGGGTACTGGCAGCGCCTTGAGCTCAAGGTGTGTGTCTCCAGGAAGCCTGAGCTTTTTGAGCAGTCTCCTTTTCAGTCTGTCCTGTCTTCTCTGAGGTCTTAAAAAAAAATCTAGTTTTCCAGTAAACAAGAGTCTCAGTCTTTCCCCTTGCGCCTGCTCGCCTGTCCCAGTCCAGAAGGAGGAGTTGCTTGGCCTTGCTGGCAGACAGCCTCGTAAATCTCCATGGGCCGGATGGTTTGTAATTTATTGCCCACCGACTCCACAGAATACTTTCGAATTACTCATGTTACTTGCTGGCCTGCCTTTAGCCATCCGTTTTCC